>NC_137694.1:139642371-139732656 GCF_964034855.1 Anser brachyrhynchus | reverse complement strand
CTTTCCTTTCCTTTCCTTTTCCTTTCCTTTCCTTTCCTTTCCTTTCCTTTCCTTTCCTTTCCTTTCCTTTCCCTTTTCCTTTCCTTTCCTTTCCTTTCCTTTCCTTTCCTTTTCCTTTCCTTTCCTTCTTCTGAAAATTCTCATTCTAGGAGATATGTGTCTCAGGTCTGATGTTCTCTGATTTCTTCAGAAGCCTTCTTTCCTACATCTGCGAGGTCTTTCTTTCAGGATCTCTCTTTTGTAGTCAATCCATACCGATGCAACCCCTTGCTAAGCATTCTTGGTTTTAATTGGGACTCTTCTTCTAAAATCTCTGGATTTAATATGCATTAAGGTCTGCCTGCCATACAGCTGGCAGTGTGTATCTACTGTGTCTGTCAGTATTTGATCAGATGAATTGTACTCCATGAAAAACAGGAGGAACCTCAGATATAGCCCAGGCTCTGCCTCCCTGAGCCCTTTCCTCACAAAATGCATGTCTAACTCATTTTACAGAACTCACACTTACAAAGTCTCCACAACATTTCTGTATCTTTGGCATTACAAGCAGATTTTAATATCTAGTTTAAACTTTTCTTACTGCGATTAAAGTCTTCTGAGTTCAACCCATTTGTCCTGGATGTTGAGAACAGCACAATGCCCTTCCACCTTGCTCTACTCTTTTCCAAGGAAAACTGTTCCATCAGGGCTGTACTTACAGAGAGAACATGCAGGAATTAGGGACTGAGCTGAAAACTCCTGTAACCACTGTGGTTATTGCTGTTTGAAGGAGCACCCTGTCCACCCCCTGCAAGTCTCTGTGATTCTGTAGATCCAAATGCGGGTCTTAGCCCCTAAATTAAGAGTCCAAGTACACTGAAACTGGTAGCAGTCTTAAGACTTCAGTGACTTAAGTGGACTAAAAATTGATAGGACCCATATTAGTGTTGACCTCTTACAGGTGGTAGTAGAATGACTGCTGCAGAAAATGCCAGGACATTCCAATCACAACCAGCCTGGCAGTGCTGGAAGGGACTATACAACATCCTGTATAACCCCCCAAGTGTCTGTGAATGTTTATGACTTAATAGTTAGTGCAGGATCAGAGACTGCTCATGGAAAGACAACTGTCTGCCTACAGGCAAAGAAGGGTGGTTTTCTCCTAGTCACATCCTCTTTCTGGTTACCAGCCCAGACACCTCCTTTCCTCAGACCTGTTAATCCTGATCTCTGCTTCTGTGTGACAAGCTTATTAGAAAAAGAGCTTTCTTCAACTAGAGTGTCATGTTCGTCCCCCCATCTCCTCCCCCCCCCCCCCCCCAAATATATGGCAGCAGCAACATGCATTTTTTTGCTTTTTTTACCAAATAACTAACCCATGATTTTTGACATGTGTTAGGCTCCTGCTCATAGGAAGGTATGAATAGCAAAGTATGAGCTGGCCATTCTTTTCTTTAATATAGCATAGATGTAAAATATTTTGTACTACTCTGCAATTAGGGCACTGAGCTGTGCTTGAGTTGCTTCTCAGTGAAATCATATGCACAAATATTTCTTATATTACATTGTTCAGTGTGAAGGCTCTTGCTAACTCCTTGTCTCCATGGAATGGACATGTGTTTTGGCTCTATAATTTAAAAGTTCAAGACTAGCATTTTTCTGATTCTTGTTTTCCTGCATCTTGTAAGCTGAGTATTTAAGTTTTAAGAGCAGCATGTTTATTTATGTATGTTGCTGCTAATCCAAACTGTCTGCTAAACTAATCCCTTGTTAAAATGAAATCAAGTCAGCTATTTTAGATTACAAAGCTAAAACAATAGCTCAGTCAGACACTTCACACATCTGTTTTACTTTTCCTGAATAGGTATGCAGTTTTTCTTACATTCTTTCTCTGCAAAAGTGCCACCAATTAGCTATACTTTCAATTCCTTTCATTTCTCTCTTGTGACCTAAGTCTTTTGTTTTCTCAGTTCTATTGCTGATTACTTTTGAAATGCTGGCTTTTTTATGTGTTTGTTTTCTTTCTCAGTAATACATTTTAAAATGGATAAAAATTTCATGCTTATTACTTGTTAATATGTTATCATACTCTATTACCCAAATTTGGACCAGAGGTAATTCCAATGTGGGAAATGCCAAAATAATACATTCTTGGAGATGAGATCTTAGACAGATATGGAAACCTAAAGTAGGCTTTGATTTACTTACAGTCTAAAGGAAATGAAGCATTACCGTCAATGTGGTACATAGAGATTTTAACTGAAGATAACTTTATTTCCAGATTTACCTGCTGCTTTGATTTAAAGTGTTTTTCACATCATCTAATTTTTCATAAGCTTCCACGTGTTTAAAGTTTGGCTTTTTTTAAGGGTTTGTATAAGTTTTCATTTTGTGCAGAAACCCCTTCTTATTTAGTGTATTTGCAAAGCACTTCAAAATGACATCAGGTGAGGGTTCCTCCAGCCTTCTGGTGCCAAAAATGTGGAATGACTCCCCTTGCTCCTTCACATGGAGTTTACCTCACCACTTTTTAATAAACTGTTTTTAGACTGGTATTTGGAGAGGATGGCTTTGTTTCAGCCAAGCTAACCTTCAAGCACAGCCTCGGATTTTATATCATTTTTTTCTTTATCCACTTGCTTCTTTGTCCCTCTTTGAAAGATGGAGAAACAGCCTCCTGAAGTAGCTTGACTCCATCTCAGACCTATATTTAACTCTATGTCAGTCACTTGAATGTTTTCAGCTGAGGAACTTTCAGGGCTCCAACTGCCCCAGAAAAATGAGAGTCACAGGGTGGTAGGAATTGTCATTACTTCTCTGCTAAAGAGATGTTAAGGCATAGAGAAATCATCTATGGCACATTCAAACTGCTCCATAACACAAGGAAGCTGTAACATGCTCAGGAAATGAAGCTGGTCAAGCTTGCTTCATTGCTTTCATAGAATCATAGACTCATTAAGATTGGAAAAGACCTCCAAGATCATCTGGTCCAACCATCCCCCTACCACCAATGTCACTCACTAAACCATGTCCCTAAGCACCACGTCCAACCCTTCCTTGAACACCCCCAGGGGCGGTGACGCCACCACCTCCCTGGGCAACCCATTCCAATGCCTGACTATTCTTTCTGAGAAGAAATGTAACCTAACTTCCAACATAAACCTCCCCCTAAAAGATTTTATTTAAGGTGCTCCAACTTTGGCTTAAAGAGATCCTTCTCTGCATTTCTTGCAGAGCGTGTTTACACCATGGAATTTCAGCCTAGCTCCATCAGAATTTAGAAAAACAAAACAAAACAAAACAAAACAAAACACACACACACAAAATCCCTACACCATGCACAAGACCCCATGGTGCCTTGAATGGTGACATAGAATCTTTCCTGCTCCATAACATAAGCCTACAGGGTTTAAATTCTGTAGGGCTGCAATGCTGGTCCTCACAAGAACATACAGTTGCAGTGACGGACCAAGCAGTAACTGCAGCCTTCACACAGAGTCCTACAGAAGGCATAAAAACACAGCTTACTTTCCCAAATGTGAGCCACAAGAGCAGACTCAGCTCTCAGCCAGTGCCCAGGAGGCTGTTGTCTCTCCAGATCTAGAGGAGTGATTGCACACCATGGCAGAAGAACTGCCAAATGTCTGGTTAGATTTTTCTGCCTCCTAGATTTCAGATCTCCTGGCTGAAGGAGTGACTTCATCAAGTCAGATAGCACAGAGATCTCCAAGTAATGCCCCTTCCCTGCACGCATACACATACACCTTGAGTTGCAGTTCTCACAGGCAGAAGGGCTAATTAGCGTCACTTGGGGATGCTGCCGAGGTCATGAACTGAGACAGTGCGACCATAGAGGCAAGTGGGGTCAGAGCAGTTAGTACCTTAACACCGAGCTTGACATTGAGGACACATGTGGAAGTCAGCAAGACTTTTTTAAAATTTACTAGTACACATGGAACCTCTGCAGCCTGGATCAAACTAGTCTGTCACAGCTCCACTGACACTCCAGCCTCTTTTAAGCCACATGCCTCCCAGAACCTTGCGTCCCTCCCTCACTGATCCTCAAAATCTTGTTAAGGTCTGCTCCCCAGGCATGGGAATCACTGTCTCAGCCTTCTCGCCTGTGGACAGCTATATCTGAGCTACTCACTCAGCGCTCTCTCCATAGGTGATGGAAATAAGCACTTTTAGGATGTGATTCATATGGCTTCTGCTTTTGGAGGAAATGAGTTGGGTCTTGGAAGTGCCCATTTTCTTTTCATGAGCCTTAATGGGAATTCAGGGTAACTATGACATGGATATCTTACTACAGAAGAAAATCAATGCTATTTCAATGCCCTGACTTTAAAAAACACCACACAACTACTGTGTAATGACATTTTTATGAAGAAGCATAAAAGCATGTGGCAAGGTAAAGTATGTAGTATTCTGTTTACCTAACACACTTTCTGGATAGGCTGTTAGAGACTTTTCTATTATCCCAGTAGTGTGTAGACATGTTCGGCCCTTGATGAAATGTGTACAACTGGATTCTGATATTAATAATTTGACAAATGTCTCATAATGGATAGAGGAATATTTCAGCAACTCTGCTGTGTCCTGTTCTATCAACCTTCTCTTATCATCAGCAAACATGACAAATAAGAAATAGCACAGATTTATCTCCTAAAGTCTCACTCACCCTCTCGATGGAGAGAAACATTCTTACCTAGTTTGATAAACAAGCCTATAATATTAGTGCTATGAAAGAATTGGTTTTGAGAAAGACTGCAACATTTGGAGGAAGTTACCTTCCATCCTCTGATCTCATTCATTTCTTCTGTGCTTAATACAGCTAGGAGTCCAGGTATCACTGGAAACTGCAGCAGAGTTGCTTCCAGCATCCCCTGATCTACAGATACATCACGTTCATAGAGTATTTCCTGCATGTGAACACCACACACCCAGTAACTGGCTAGGTGATGTCCCAGCCATGCTTTTGCTCTGCTTTTGCTCTGCCAGACAAGAAATGTTACAGGTGACTCAGCCCTAGATGGTATGTCCAGGGAAATATTGGCTTATGTTAAAACAAGATGCTGGAGTTCTAACATTGATGAAAACAGATTCTAGTATGACATTTTGGAACACTGTGGGACAAAACTAACCCTGATTATTGGCATATGTTATATTCCTAGCATTTTCTATTTCATTTTTAGACATTTCCACGGCTCTTTTTAATATCATTTTCCATCATCATAGCCTTTGAGTTGAAAGATAGTGGACAAGAGAAATGCAGTGATTCCTTATTCTTTTTTTTTTTTTAAATCTGTGATCTCTTTCACTTTCCATTGCATTTCTTTTTCAAGTCTCTTGATACTTGATTCATAGGGCTGCAATATCCACTGCCTTTTTCATGTTCAGACCCCAGGTACTTTATGATAAGAAGGTGTGATTATGGCTGGCCTTCTAGGCTGCAGTGTTGCAAAATAAATCACAAAGATATTTTAAAGTCCAATTTCCATGAAATAGTTGAGTATCTGAGATAAAGTAACTTACCCAAGTGTCATAACAAGGTCTGTGACAATGTAGGTAGCTCAGTAGGCAAAGTAGGCAAACCTCCAAATTCTAAATTTGAGAGTTTCCCACTGACCATTTGTTTTTCCAGGAAACACCGAAGCTATAGCTAAGAGAAAATGACAAGGGAAAACCAACATTACTCCAGACTTCTCACAGTTATACAAAACAAACTGAGCTTCTTGAGGGCTGCCATCAGAGAATGCGCTACAGTAAACAGCTGGGATTAAATCAATTACTGTAATCTGGCAATGCTTTGCATCACTAGTATGAAGAGCTGGAGGTGATTCTGGCTGTAATTTTTTCTTCATGTTTTTAACACAATAGAGTGTGAGTAGGTCTCTGAGACACCAATGACATGCTCCAGCATCTTCACTGAACCAAGAAGTGCTGTGCACATCGTTGGTTTTCAGAGGCTCTATGGGAGGCATATTGCAGTGGAAAGCTTGGTGAAAGGCAACTTTTTCCTTGTCCAGAACTAAAACATTGAATCTTTGGCATATTCATTCCTTATGTTTACTGAATTTTTTTTTTTTTTTTTACACCAAGGAACACTTTTCTCAGAAGTTTTGCTAATTAAGAAGTTGTAGTTAAGCTGGCGTTTTTGCTTGATCCCATTCTCTAAACAAAAAGCAAGCAAGAGACATTCTTTATGAGGAGAGGAGGACGTTGCATGGAATGGGGGTAGGGGAAGAAGGAGGGAGAAGGAGGAGGAGGAGAGTTGTGCAGATTTCCTGCCCACACTTCAAAAGGGGCTCTTTTCTCCTGTATTATTTCCTTTCCCATTAGCTTCACTTTGTTGGCTTATGGTTCCAAAATGCACCAGGAGTCAACTCCAGTGCAAACCTGATATTAAAAACTAACAGGCTAATGCCAGGGAAAACACACTCTTCTCCTGGTTTCAAAGACAGATTTTTTTTTTTTCATAAGTGCAGCCATGCTTTTCTAATAAAAATTCATTAAACAATGGTTATGAAGGATGAAGGGTGGGGGAGGGGGAAGGGATACAATCAAGTGAGTCCTTTGAACTCACTTGAAAAAATACAAAAGCAAACAACGAAGCTGTTAGTGTCACACGTTTCCCTTATGAACAGAGAGGCCTATCAAGGTTTGTTCACAGACGAGAGACTAAAGATGAGTTAGGCACCTTCTCTAAACTTCTCCCTCCAAAAACTGTAGGATTTCTATTCTGTAAACATGGATGTGGAGGCTCTTTTATGTTGCTTCAGTTTACATTATTGCGGGTCTAAACGAGTCTAGTAGAGACTGCTTAATTCGTTTATGTAAAGTAAAAACAAATGTAGAAGCCCTCGCTATTTTTTATTGTTAACATCCCATTGGGAGGCAGGAGAGTAAATATTTTAGAAGTTTAAAGCAATCTACTTAAGCTTAATAATAATGCTGGGTTTCAAGTAACTGAGAAGAGTACAAGTCACTAGAAGATCAAAGATTACACTGAGTTTTATAGCAAATCTGGGCAAAGATCTCCTGGGAGGGGTAAATCTTCAGAACTCTCCTTTCCCAGTCTTTCATGGTGATCGTTTGACATCTATAGAACAAGAAAGTGAGGAAGCAAGAATTCAGGCAGTTCTCCTGTGCCCACAGAAACGGAAGGCCAGAAAACTGAACAAATGCTGACTTTTGTGCTAGCTTATAGCTTAAAAATGATATATTAAAGAAAAAAAAAGAGATAAAAAGAGGAAAAAGTGCCAGAAATACTCCTTCTTTTCCTAGATTAGTTCATAATCTTGTGCTAATTGAATTTTGAGTGAGTCATCTCTAAATAGGATTTCTGTCTGTTTTCCTGTGTTTATGTTAAATGATTGTGCTTGTCAGCAAATTTTCTGAATCATTTACCTGTTGAGAGACACTATACACTCTTTACATTTTTCCCAGCAACATTGTCCCTTTCATTTGAAAAAAGGAGTGTGCTGTATTTTGGGCCATGGGCATGATTGCATATTTTAAAAAAAAAAAGAAGGGAAAAAAAAAAAACGAACATCAAGCAGAAGAGCTGATAATGAACGATGCAGCACAATACTGTAATATCAGGTATATGTGTGAGTGGATGTGTTAAGGGGATTAATATTTAGAGAGCATAATCAAGAGTCTCTAACATAGGAACAAAAACTGGGCCACAGTGTTTTCCCATGACTGGAAAAGTTTCCACTGGCCTGGCTTCCAATTATAAGAACACTGGAGTTCTCAGCCATTACACCAAAGCTTGTAAATTTCCTAATGAATATTTAAAATAACCCTATGGAGTTTTTTAATGTTAATGTATTTCAGCCTTTGACTAACACGAATATCCTACAGGGTTACCATCGTGTTTAGCTACATGGTTAATTCCATTCTTTTCTTTTAATGCTAAAATATAACGCCAGAGAAGAAAAAATAAATCTTTGCTTCAGAGTCTTCTAGTGTGCATTTTATTTTATTTTATTTTATTTTGTCACAGTGAAGTTCCAGACGTAGAGCAGACCTACACAGCCAGTTTCTTTGTAGGCTCTATTATGACACAAAAGTGATGCATGCACTCCCCACCCCCCACCCCCCAAAAAAAGCAATTATTGAAAATCAATACCATAATAATGGTGAACAGAGCTGTGTTTTTTCCTTGATAGCCAATTATGAGCAATTTACTAAAGTTGTCAACTCATGGCAAAACAAATAGTGTTAATAGTGTGGATTTCATAAAGACCTATCTGTCTTGTTATTGCTGCAGTCTGAATGGAGTTCCGGGTTCAGGCTTGTAATGGAGCAATAACTCACCTGGTGATGGAGAGTACCAGCACCAACACTGGTTGCACTTGGAGCAGGGGGACTGAGCACTGCCACCATGCAATATGTCTAAATGTGATTCCCTCCTCATAAATAACCACTGGCTTTTTACAGGAAAGGTGGGGAACCGTAACGCTGAGCAATTTTCTTGCATGCTTTTGGGGTGTTTCCAGACAGTGCAATAACATACTGCAGTATTTTGGGAGGAATTCTGAGACCGGAAAATTAATGCAGTATTTTTGATCGCTGACTTCAGGCCTGAAGGCAAGCAGGGAAAGTTTGCCATGTGTTTGAATAGTATCTAGCACAACAGGAACTTCGCGGCTTCTCAGTGCTACTGGCGTGCCAAATTATAAGACGGAGGAGCATAAAAGTGTTGTTAATATAGTAGATTAAAAGTTTGGTATCAAATCAAACAGATTTTTTTTTGTGTCGATGACAGCATTACTAGGCAGAGTCCTGCCAAATTGTTTTAACTGGGAAGCTATGTCTCATCCATTGCAGCAAATATGAAAGTCTCCGCCCTTGTGAGAGGAACACAGTGCTGATCTTGGCATTGTACACTTGCAAATTACTGCTTATAAAGCAGGGTTACATCCTGCTTTCTTGAGACGGAAAGCAGCAATGGGGATAAAGTAAGGAACAAGCTCCATGGATTTGAGGTGTTCCTTCCAAGGGATAAGTACAGAGGGGGCAGGTTACTTTCCATAGGCCTTGTGGAAGTCCCACAGGTGCAGGATGCTCACCTGGGGTCAGATGTGCTCTGTGCATCTGCACAGTTGAGCTCAACTGTGGGATTTTCTTTAAACCCTCCAAAGTGTGCAAAAAGGTATTCTGTTGTAAACCCACAGCACGCTGAGCAGTAAAGGCCCCTCATGGTTGACCTGTCCATGTGGCCTGTGCTATTGCTGAAAGCCCTGGGAGGGTGGCCAGGGACATGCCAAGCACACAGTTCTGAGCTCAGCGCTCTCACTAAGTCCAGACTTTGAATCTGAATTATGTCCAGGCTCCAGACTGGAAAATGGGTGGAAAAACTCTTTGGGACCTGGCACATTAGCTTATACTCAGGTTTCTCTGCATTTCCCAGATCAGCTGTCCGTCTATCTCGGAAGCCACTGTTCCTCAGTGGTACAGTCCCAGGCTCTGCCTCTGCATGTGTGCAAAGGCAAGGTGTGGGAACACAGGCCAGAGGCAGAAAGTGTTCACCTCTGGATTTATGAAAGACTGTTGTTGTGCAAAAAGAGATTCCAAGCCTTGTTCATTCTCGGGCCTTTCAGAAGCACATAAACCCACAACAGCAAGGTATTACTCCAGGGGAGAGAGGGAAAGGAGACACAAGACTTCTTGTAAGCTCCTGCCCTGACTCTACTCCAAAGATAAGTGTCTCTGAGTGTGTATTTGGCATTCAAATGGAGTTTCCTCTCTTTTTATCCCTTCCCAGCTAAGCACTGGAGGACCGACACTGGCCTTCCATTTGCATGGGGCTGCCAACAGTTGTGTCTGGTGTGATGTCTGCCACACACATGTGGTGCTCCCTAATGACGGTCTGGCGAGGGTCTGAAGACAGTAACAGCACTTGCTGGCAAGTCTGAGAAGCTGTTCTGCTTCCCTTTTGTGCGTCTTGGGCTTTGGAGCAAGTGCATGCTCCACTGTCCTTCCTTAGGCACAGCTGTCAGTGGAGAAGGGGTGTCTATACTCGGAACTCAGTCCAAATGCTCCCTTAAGCTGACTTGTCTGTCTTAATCTGCAGTCCCCTTTCCCACATACTGCAACAGCTGCCTTGGCTGCAATCTCCAGCTGCTGCTCATAGGGTGCCTTAAATGCCTTTAAATGTTTCTCTGCTGGGGACTATGAACATCCCTTCTGCCATAGTCCCAGCTGTGGGTGGCAGGGCTGGGAGCCTGCACCCCACCTTTCCTGGACAGCTTAAGCAAGAAAATCTTTCTGGAAAATAAAGGGTTGATTTTTCTCCTTTGTGCCTAATCTGTTTCTAGCTAAGCTGAGCCTGGTGAGCAAATTTTAGGTGCCTCTTTAAGCGTTTGCAGATCCAACTAGCAAAGAAGAGGAAACTGGTTTGTGGAAAATAAAAACCAGGCTGCATATGAAGGAGAAATTGGAAGCAATTTCCATGTCAGGTTTAAGGTCTGTTTTAAAGTCCAGGTTTGAAGCTGAGGTGTACAACCAAGTTGGGTAGTTCTGAAACAGGGCAACGGTTTTGTGAGATTTCTTGACCGAAAGACATTAATTCAAAATGCCAGTTATCCTCAAGGGATTTATACCATCTTGGGTTGTATAGGAGAGAGAGCTGGTGTTCTTGGACCATTATCATGATGGATTTGTCCTAAAACTGGAAGTGAAAGGAAAGTATCTCACTACTTAAAAGTCAAGGGGTAAATGTAGGGATTTACTTAACACTTCGGAGCAACCTCCTATGCCATTTTAAGGCAGGAATTGGGTAAGAACAATCCCTTCAAGCAATCTGCAGGAAGTGTTTGGTGTTGCATCATTAATGAAATTTGGCCAAGATGCTGTCGTGACAGCTCTTCTTGGGCAAAGAACAGTATGGCTTTTAACTGACAAAACTTGTCAAGGACAAATAGTTTTGCCAACAATAGATGCATAGACTGGAGGAGTAAGTATCACCAGTGAATTCTGCATAATTACTCACTTCATGTTTCCAGTCATGGCTAGAGCAGCAAAGCAGGTCTGTGTGATAAGGAACACAAGACAATAGGTAAGATCTGGTAGTCCATTCGGTCTTCCTTTCTACAAAAATCACATCACAGCAAGCCTGTGTTGGCAGTGTAGAAGGAACATCAAATGGAAAATGGAAGGCCAGAAAGTCTGGCCAGGAAGGAAATGCTTCCATCTCTATCACATAAACATTTAATGGTTTGGAGAACGCTGCTATTCCTAGTCACTCCATCTCTACCTATGAGTAGATGAGGGATTTTGTTCCTGCTGTTGTGTATCTCTGTGCCCTGGTGCTTGTTTTACCTAGACAGTAACTTTTCAGAATTGCCGTCCTCCCCAGAAGAGGGCCAAGAGACTTTTCTGCTGAGATTACTTGCTTGAAAGTCAGGTAGCACTGTGTGCATGGTGCTAGTCCTTTGCAGACTGGTTCTTTGTGCTCTCGTGCATATGGGAATTTCCCCTGTTGGCCACTATCCAGTGTTTGCTGCAGGATGATATAAGTATTCTCTGTATTTCACTTTATGCCCCTAATGTGTCTAAATTAGAGGCTTAGAATCATGTTTCTCTCTACAGTCTCTTCCAGATGGCAAACCAGAATACAAGTCCAAACTAGATGTTGCAAATAGTCCTCGGAGGCAGCATCTCTCCCTCTCTGCTGTCTACAAATTGGTTCTAGGAAAAGTCATGCCTGAATTTAGGTGTTGAATTTTTGTGCCTCTTTTATACAGACCAATTCAAGTGAATGTCTTCTGTATGTCATGCCCTACTGAAAACATTGCATCAGTGACCTGATCCACAGAAAAGGTGTTCCTGGTAAAACACTGTTTGAAGTAAAACTGGGCAATAAAATTCTTTGTATTGAATAATTTATTTCATATACCGCCCCTCTTCTGGCATGAGAATAGTGTGTTAATAGCTTGCAGTTTTCTCACATTTGTTGGTTATTTGAAACTATTGTCTAAATAATTTCTATGAATAATTCTTGATCTGTAGGTCTTTCACACTCATTTCACTGGAATTATTTAAAAACTGAAATTCATCTTTCAAGCTGAATTAGTTTTTATTGGTCTCATAGATCATAAAGTGTATTTCTTTTCATGGAATTGACTGTTGAAAAATAGCATGTATTGTCCTATGAAGAAATACATTTGGGTTCCTGATGGGCAAATCTCATCTGTTTGTAGGTTCTACTTGGTTTGTTTGAACGATCATTTATAGAAACAACCATTATATTAAACAAGCTCACAAGGTCACCTAGCTCAATCCCCTGCAATCCCAGGCAGTCATACAGTAAGTAATTCAAAGATTTGAGTATTGATTCAAATACTTAAAGATTTGTAGCCTAGCTGGGGAGTGGCTTTATTTATGCTTTCAATCAAATAGCAAGTCCTGCAAACATTAACCCTTTTCTTGAGGACATTTTATTTCTCCTACATCTGGTTAATGTCACATGTAGAAAAGTCAGAGAGAAAAAGAAACATGGAATATAGGAAAGGTAAGATGTAAGACTGGAAAAAATCTCAGGTCTCAGCCTTCATCAAGGCTAGGCAACATTTTAAAGAGGAAAAGTTAAATATTTATAAGCCCTAGAGAACAGTTTATTTTGGATTAGTTTTGCATATGAAAGTTTGGGTTTGTTTCTTTTTATCTCAGGAGGTTCTGCTATGCCTGTTAGTCACTTCTCTGCAGGAGTATCTCCAGAAACTTCCTATTGTGTGAGTAAACTGCAAACATTCATATCAGCTGGCTGCTTCTTGTCCAGAAGTAGGACCATGTGTGGAAGTCCATTTTAATATTTAAGTGACTTGTTTTCCTAACAGCGCTACCATGCTGTATGGCGTATTTTCTTCGTTCATAACAGAAACTTGTTTTGTTTTTATGCACATCCCACAGTGTAAAAGCAGACAGAGAAAAATTAGGGAATTAGGTCTTGAGACACCTTGTTGTTAAATTATCTTCTCAGTATCAGCCCAGAATAACTGTCGTAGTAACAGAGAGCAGAAGAAATGATAATGCCAGTGAACACAGCGTGACAGAAAGCCTTTTATTACTAGCTCCCCAAATGCTTACTTTCTATTTACAAGAAATAACCAATTCAATACCATTTACACCTTGGTTGACTTAGAACACATAAATAATTTTTTATTAATCATTAATTACTTAACCAACTCTGACTGTTATTTCTCTAACAAATGCAGAGAGACGGTGCCTTTCCTTCAAATCTTTTGAAACCTTCACCATACTGATATGAATATTTCCCCTGTGTACCATGGATACCACACTTCTGTGCTCACTATCCATCTAGACTACGTCCTTTGAATGTTGTTTTCCCTACGTGTAATATTGTAGAACAGCAGGGAGGCTTTGGGATGTGAATTTTGGTTGCCTCTACATTCACAGATGTCTGGCTGACCAGCATGGTCAGAAACAGGAGGCTATGGCAGCACTGTTCCAGAAATGTATTTGAGCAGTGGCATTGTGTGCACCAACCCACAGGTTTGCTGAAGTAGGTGAGTAATACTGGAAGCATGCATTACTTGCTCTGAGATGCCAGGAGATCATAGAGCTGGAAGGGATCTCAGGAAGCCGTCTGGTCCAGCCTCCTGCCCTGGGCTGGGTCGCTGGGTTCTCTCTCATTCTGGAGGATTTTTGTCTAAGCTGCAGTGACGCAAACATCATGGCCTTGCCAGGCTGTCTGTGTTGGTGCTCAAAGGTCTTCATTGTTAGAAAGCTTCTAGATCAAGATCAAGATCTAGATAGCCACTTACTATTTTAATCCAAAATTTGATGAGTTATCAAACATAGGCATGAGGAAGAGATCATTCTATTCTTGCAGATCAGTTACATACTTGAAGACTATCAGTGAGTTTCTTCTCAAATTTATTTCTTAAATAATTCCAATCCCTTCAATCTTTCCTTCGTTGCAGGTTGAGTCCTCTAGACTTTTACTTATTTTTGTTCTGCCGTAAATCATACCTTCCTGCAGTACCTGACTTGAATACAAGGACTCCTGTGGTGGCCTGCCTGCTGATGGGAAGGGAACATACATCTTATGAGCAGTATTTCTTTTTATATACAGCCCAGTACACTGCTTGCTTCTTTCACAATAGCATGATATTGTTGTTCATCTTATCTTAACTCAAAGCTGACAATTACTGATAATATTACTGATACACTCCTGAATTAAGCCATCTGCCAGTTTCTAGCTGAGTGTACTTGTGCAGCTTAGCTGATCCATTGCCAGTTCACTCTATCAGGCTGTACCTATCTTCTATAATATTTTGCTATATGACTTTGCAATTTCCTTCACTGTGTGTGAGCACAGCTAGGCAAAATCTCTGATACAATGCTATTGCTATGAACTCCAATTAAGTGAAAGCAACATGTATTCATTACTTGAAGAGAACCTAAACCAAACAGCTTTCCTCTGTCCGGAGTAAGGGAAAAGACAATTTTCAATTCCTAAATGGTCAACTTCCTTTCAGCATTAGTTTTTGGGAAGCTCTGCCCTGGTCATGGTTATACATAGATAAGTAAATCCCACCTGCACATATCAGTGTCACAACATTTCAGGATAAGTGAGGCCAAGTTCATCCAAAGATTTTGATATACAATGTGAGTAGCCGTTTGAATACCTGGCCAGTTGGTACCTACCTGGGGCTGGAACCATCCAGGAAATCCTGCTGCAGCAGGAAATACTGCACAAATTTGTGCACCTGGCCCTCAGGGGTCCAGAAAATGAGGAGCTGCTGAGAGAATCTTCAGCACCTGAAAGTTTTCAATCAGGTGAAAAGTTAGATCCCTTTTCATGCTTCAGCCTTACCCAACTTGCATGCGTTCTTTCATTCCTTCCTCTCTTTCTCAAAACAGGCTAACTAGGTAGCTGTGGGCTTGGGATATGTTGGCAAGCATCCACCACAAGTGAGACCCACATTTTTTTCATGAAATTTGAACAAACTTTCACCACCACCTATAGTGGTGAGTGGATAGATGCTTTAACTCATGTCTACTATTTTAAACCATATACCAGCCAACTTTATCAAAGAGTTAGCAGTCAAATGTGATAAACCCACCATTCAGCTACTTCAGATATTTGTTGTGCTCACCTTTGTGATAAATTAAGTAAAAAACAATGGAGAAAAAAGAATACGCAACTGTCTGTTTGAATTAGAGAGGAGAATGTTTTGCTGCAGTTTTCTAACTTGCCAGTTGCCGACTAACAGGCATGTCATTGTTTCCAGTGATGTTTCTTGCTTTGTAATAAAGCAAGTATGTGCTCAAACACTCACGTGTGCATGCGAGCACCAAGGATTTCATGTCTTACAAGGTAGAAAATTGCAAAGGTAGACTCATGCCTATGGCAGGCACTTGCATTTAACTGCAGGTGACTACAGAAATTAGATAAACACTTTTCATGTTCAGGTAATAAACATCACGTAGAACCTCCCACCAGTGGATTTTCAAAGTTTGTTCAAGCTTAAGAAATGTGAAAATGACTGATCCCTAGTCCTTCAAAACCCACCCAAAGTTAAACACAGCTGCCTCCAGAAAGATAATCAGCACAAAGTAACTTTCAGGCAGTAGGAGACAGAAGGGCCGCATGCATGCAGCATTGGCAAGAGGAGGTTATGAGCTGGAGGTGTATGGAGTGTTGGTTTGCTGTCTGTGGCCATAGCTCCATTGGCATTGGAGCCAGACATGGTGGTGAAATAGGCAACTCAGCTGTCTATGCTACTGCAAGTATTCAAACACCTGCAGGAAAGAGAGAAAGGGAGTTTCCCCTTATCAAAATTCCCTATGCACTTCCCTTTTTGCAGCTTTTCTAGAAATCTAGAAGTACAGTCTAGAAGTGTGGAGTCTAGTTGGAGGCCTGTAGCTAGCAGTGTCCCCCAGGGGTCAGTACTGGGTCCAGTGTTGTTGAACTTACACATCAACGACCTGGACAATGGAACCGAGTGCACCCTCTGCAAGTTTGCTGACGACACAAAACTCAGAGGAGAGGCTGATACCCCAGAGGGCTCTGCTGCCATTCAGAGGGACCCTGACAGGCTGGAGGGTTGGGCTGAGAGGAACTTCATGAAGTTCAACAAAGGTAAGTGCAGGGTTCTGCACCTAGGGAGGAATAACCCCAGGCACCAGTACGGGCTGGGGGTTGAGCTGCTGGAGTGCAGCTCTGCAGAGAGAGTCCTGGGAGTCCTGGTGGACACCAGGCTGACCATGAGTCAGCAACATGCCCTTGTGGCCAAGAAAGCCAGTGGTATCCTGGGCTGCATTCGGAAGAATGCTGCCAGCAGGTCAAGGGAGGTGATGCTCCCCCTCTACTGTGCCCTGGTGAGGCCACACCTGGAGTGCTGTGTCCAGCTCTGGGCTCCCAAGTACAAGAGGGACACAGAACTACTGGAGAAAGTTTAGAGGAGGGCTACAAAGGTGACGAGAGGACTGGAGCACCTGCCATACAAGGACAGGCTGAGAGAACTGGGCCTGTTTAGCCTGGAAAAGAGAAGACTGAGGGGAGACCTCATCAACATATATGTTAATATATATATACATTATATATTACATATATAAAACATGTATAAATATCTGAGGGGAGGGTGTCGAGAAGATGGAGCTGGTCTCTTTTCAGTGGTGCCCAGCGACAGGACGAGAGGCAATGGGCACAAACTGAAGCACAGGAAATTCTGACTGAATATGAGAGGTCACTTCTTTACTGTGAGGGTGACAGAGCACTGGAACACGTTGCCCAGAGAGGTTGTGGAATCTCGTTCTCTGGAGGTATTCAAAACCCACCTGGATGCCATCCTGGGCAATGTGCTCTAGGTGATCCTGCTTGTCAGGGGGGTAGGACTACATGATTTTCAGATGTCCCTTCCAACCTCAGCCATTCTGTGATTCTGTGACTTATACTTCCTACAGACTAACAAAATACAAGCAGGAGAAGAGGTTTCAGGAAGAGGAAGACTCAGTGGCATGGATGAGCTTCAGGAGTGAGGAGGTATCAGGAGCCTTTTGGCCTTTCCTTGCTTCTGCCACTGTCCAGTGCACTAAACCAGGGCTACTCACTGTGCTTCTCTAAGCTTCTGGCATGTGAAGTGTAAGAACTGGGACTTTCTTTTGCTCCATGTTTGAACAATGCTTAATGAAGCTCTGTACAGGCTACTGTAATACAAAGGACACTAATAAACCTCCCCCAGACACCTATTGGAGGTGTTTGTTCAGCAAACAAATAGGAAATAGGATGATATAAAGTGCAATATGCAATAGCCCCAAAATAGTTCTGTAGTGAAGATTTAGTGACCATGGACAAGTGACCAAACAATGCTATATATCAGCCACAGAAGAAAATGATGCCAGTTTGAGAAACTGTGAAAACTGAGAAAACTGTGATCAGGAAATCCACTTCAGTCTAAACCAGTCTCTAATTAGATAGCCCCTGAGCTGTCAAGAGGTGATTTGGCAAACAAGTAGACACTTTAGAAGCTGGGGCTTTCAACAAGAATGGGACCCAGCTGCTTCTGCCAGTGGTTGCTGTTGGGATTGCTTTTGTGCTATTAACTGCCTCTTGGGTAATTTTGTGTAACCCTGGGCTCATCTAGTCACCAAAAACAGGAAACAATTTTAATTTCTGTTTTCAGAAGGGGAGGTGCTTGCTAGCTCCTTCCAGATACCAGATTTGGTTAATAACATTACCCATCTGCTTTGCCACAGTACATATGTTTCAGCTTTTGGTGGTTTCTGTAAGTCTGAAGTGTTTGATCATCTGTGCAGGTGTACAAACAAGCATGGAAGAATGAAGAAATGGAAATTTCTCCAGGCAATGGGCAAGAAAGATATTTTTGTCTTTTTACTTTCTCTGAGACCCAAAGTGTGGTAGAACTTAAATGGTCAGTTGTGGGCACAGGAAGGATATTTCTGAGGTTACAGGAAACTCTGTGATGTGACTGTTTACTTGAAATGAGATCAGATACAAAGCTCTGACTCATGACCGAGTTCTCCTGAGGTCTGAGGAGCACATGGCTTGGATTTCCTTTCAGTACCTCAAGAGCATAAAGCCCCATCTCTGCCACTACAGGGGTAGTTCAGACTACAGAGCTGATTGCAGCTCCTACAAACAGATCCATGATGTTTTTTATCTACTCATCTCACACACCAATAACTGCAGAGCTACAGCAGCAGGTAACTCAGGGCTGGCTGTAATAACAACCACAACAAGTAACGGGGTATATACTTCAGGGGCTAGCAGATTTTGAACTCTGTGCTGTCATGGATTAATGGCTGTTTTGCTATCTTATCTACCCAATTTGAAGATATGCCTACAATCTCTGTGAGAAATGCTTGAACTTTAAGACATCCCCACATGCAGGTGGAGGTGAGCCTGCTCCCGTCAAAGTCTGGGCTATGTAGGGAGGAGAGGAGCGCAGTGAAAACCCCAACAAATTGCATCTGTCATGCCTTACTGGGATTCTGCTAGTGCTGTGCAGTGTAGGATGACTTGGGGTTGGGCTGTTGCTGCAGCTCAGGATGTTTCATCCCTTACTTTGTGCTGCTGAGGGTAAGCATCCTAATTACGGCTTTCTGTGATAGTGGATTTCTTGGTAGCTGAATAGGTACTTTGGCCCTCCATCCCTTTTCTCTGTCCCTCAGCGAGGCAGACAGACCTGAAGCAGTGATTATTTCCTAGGTGAGAAGCAGGTGCTTAGTAAAGAGCATAAATCCTACAGAGCTACTGGGAAAAAAAAAAAAAAAAAAAAAAAAGAGCACTTGATAAAATAGATGCTAGGGAAAAAATAAATACAAATCAGTAATTCTGCCACCAGGCACCTGCTGGCATTGTCAGTGAAATTTAGTAAGAGAGGTGTAGTGAGCCATAGGGTTTGCAAATGCTTTTTTTCGAAGCCTGTTATAGCTCTCTCTGCATGTTTATTTATTACTGTCTTCACAGCACTTCATTCAAGCGTTTTAAATGATTCTGAAAGGCATGAGATTTAGCATCCATGGGTCTGATGTCATGCTTTAACCTCCAGAACGGGACCAGCAAGGGCAGCAGCTGGGTGGCATTTTCAACACTGTTCCAGCAGCATGTCTCCGACTCCTAGAAAACAAGCTGCTAGGGGTGAAAGGAAGGAGTCATCTGCACACTCACACCATCAGTCCTTGACCTTTCAGTTGACAATATCCACAAGGTGTTCTTTCTGACAGCTGCAGCGACAGAGCGGTTTTGTAATAGGGACACATGTCCAGGGAGATTTAGGCTGAAATCATCAACTCATTTCATCTAAGCCACTGAGCAGCTCTCTGAAAGTTAGCGCCTTTTGGCTGCTTGTACAACTGCTCTGGTTTTGAACTAGTGGCCTTTTGGTGACAGGCTCTGATATCCTATTACCAATTCCCAAGCCATCCAGCTCCTCTGAACACATGCACACTCAAAAAACAATTACACATAAATGTAAATGACTCCGAAGTGGCAAGTGACAGAGACATGACCTTCACCTGGGTCGGGCTGATTGTGTGAGACAGCATGAACCAGAGGTAAGCTGACACCTACAGCCTTGTTGTCCTGGCAGTTTCAGAAACAGACTGTAGACCCAGACCCTTTGCTGCCCTTTGCTTCCCTTCACCTGCACCCTCCTCCCAGAGAATAAAAGTGAGACATAATACATCACTTCTGTGATGGCTATATTTTCAGTCGAAATGGGAGATCAGCATCTTGCAATGACTCGTGAGATTTACATTCATCTGTTGTACAGGGTTGTTAGGAGGCTGTAGTTTGGGTCACTTCAAAGTGCTTTTATTTTGAAAAACTGTCCAGAACTTCAGCTGGTGTACATCAACACAGATCTGTTGCTTCAGCAGAGCTGATTTACTCCAGCTGAGGATATGGCCTGATATCATATGGCTAGTTTTTAACTTAAAATTATATAACGCTGCCAAGTGCAAGACAGGCAGATGCAGGGTTCAGCATGGGAGTAAAAAAGAATCCTTGGTACGAAGGTCTTGTTCCTGTATAAAGACATTTACAGCAAATGATTAAGAAATTATATGTCCCTACATTTTCTAAGCAAGCCATGTTTGGATATAATTGTGTTACTCTGAATATTATTACCTGCATTTACAAAGTGAAATTCCAGCCCTGCTCTTTGAAAATTTGTCCCTTCATACTTAGTATATCATAATTATACTGTCACAGTGGTTTCCAGTGGACCCTGAGGGTCAGAGGACTACTTCTAAGGGAATGACAAAAGGTAACTAAGAAAATCAAACCTATTGTTAATAGTCCTGAATTCATTATGCAAGGATGAACAGTACCACTGCAAAAATGTTTTGGGGATTGTAACTTGTAAAAAGTTGGAAAGCACTTTCAAGGAGGTTATTTTCCCTTCAAATTTCTTCATTATTTTTCCCCTTGTTCTGTTCCCATTTCATTTTCTGTTGGTCTGTTTATGTTTTCTTTCCTTTCACAAATCAGGATCTTGACAATGAGAGGAGTATGGTCTTTGAAACCTATCTAACCTACACCAAGGCATCAGTGAACATTAAAATGTTATTCCCTTCCCTCAGTGCTTTAGAAATAGCCATCAGTGGTGGTGTCTGAAGAAGGACTTTAGGACAGAGCCATCTTCTCACTGACCCAGAGTTTATGTGGTATTCCTGACAAACTAAGTGCTTTGTGAGTAAACCGTGTTGTGCCTATGCTTATTAGAGCTTTGACTTTCTTTGGTTCCTGACATTAAAGATCATATTTCTGAGTCTTTCAGCTGAATATGTGCCTTATGTGAGAGTGGTGATCCTGGTGAAATCCCTGTCACAAACCCACAGCAAAGTACTGAACAGATATTTATAGCAAAAAGAGAATTTCTTCATCAAAGGACATACAGTCTAGACAAAGTGCCTTTAACAGCTCCCTGACACACCGCTGACCTGTGTAAATGGAAACTCTCTGTCCCTGTGCCTCTTCTTTGTGCTGAGTCCAAATCCTACCGTCAGCGAAGTATGCGTCTCTCTGAAGGAGCTTGCTCTCTTGTTTTTTCATCCTTTGCTTCTCCCTGGATGCTGATAGCTTAGCTGGGACAGAGGGAATGCATTTCCTTCAAACACCTCATCAAACAAGGACTTCAAAAAAAGTTCACTTCTCACTGGCTATTTTGAAATTGGAGTCGATTTAGAATTTCCAGGACAGATTCTCACATCGGCTGACATATGCATTGTTGAATCTAAAATCCATATAATGAACACCAGGATGGGTAGCAATAAGGATTAAATACACTTACCATTAACAGAATTATAGCCTACCCTTACAATGATTGTAAGGGAGAAACTTTGTTGCTAGGAACTTTTCGGTCTGGAACATGAATTTGTGTGAGGATTGGGTGGAAGTCAAAGACAAGAAAATACATCTGAGATTTCATCTGCAGCTTCAGTGAGTGAAATGTATTTATTAGTGGGGACAGTCACCCTCAGTGGGGTAGGAAAGTATCTCACAACTAAGGTGTTAGGATTAGTTGATCAAATAGCATGTTTTTTTAATTGCTTGTTTACTGAGACACAGTAGCTGAAAAATGTTCATTTTCAGCAGAAAAATGGCAACATATTTGTGATAAATACTATCTCATGCAGACTTTTTTTTTTCCACAAAAAGGAGAATCCTTTGCCTTTCCCATACTTTCTCCCCCACTGACAAATCAGAAAAAAGGACATAAAGGAAGAAGAGAAGAATGTGAAAATGAAAACAAAACAAAACAAAACAAAACAACAAACCCACAACATATGGAAAAGCAAAAAATTGATATCCATAAATAAACATTCCTGCTTTCAATGCAGGATGAAATCATTCTGAAAGAAATGAAAATATTCTTAATTTTCTATCCAGAAATATTTTCAGCAGAAAACTGTCCTCGCTTAGAAGACATGTTTGTGATGTTTCTTGACAAGGGGTTCAGCAACATCACATAATGAAAAATGCTTTTGGAAAAGGTGGAGACTTACTATTTAGCTGTGAAATAGCAATGGAAAAAAAGAGTCATATTTAACTGTACACCTAGAATGCTGTTTAAGGTTGCAGGAGAGCAAGTTCTTATAAGTCCATAGAAGCCCATCTCCATTTACCTTTCAAACAAGTGTTCTTATCTCTTCTGTTTGGGGCTGGCCAGAGCAGTCATGCAGTTGAATAGTTAGCTGCATCAAGGAACTTATCTGTCTGAAAATTAAACCAGGAAAATAAAAAGAGGTTTGCACATTTCTCACCAAATTATTGTGTGGCCGTCGATGTGAGTCCTGATACAAAAGGCCAGCCAGTTAATCTAGTTGGGAAGATCTTGGCCTCGTGAGTATGCCTTGTATGATGTTTCATTCAAGGTTTTGGGGATGCTGACTTACCCTGGGGAAATTAGGGGAATGGGGGTTTTCTATATTGAACGTGATGCGACCTGACACAGAGGTGACACAGGACCTTTTCATATGAAACTGGCACTACAGTTTGTTAAACCTGAGCTCTGCTTCTGCCTTGACTGTTTGAATAAGTTGGTTTTACTGGAGCTACTTCTCACTCACATCACAGAAAACAAGAAGATATTCAGGTTTGAGCCTTGTAAAATTTTAACAAAGGGAAACTGGAAAAAATTGCAAAATTTCAAATTTTCTAACTTCTGAATATTTGCTTGCAGATATCAAAACACATCACAAGGACTTCTAAAATAGCAACACAACAACTTCCTTTCAGATACATATAAACAGATTTCTCTGTATTGGCTGAGAAACTGAAACACAGAAAAGTTAAACCTAAAACCACACTGCAAATTTGTGTCACAGCTTGGACTATATCTCAGATTTCCTTCAGGAATATTTAACAATATAAGCTATGCAAATATATGTGTCTTTACAGCCGATGTAACAGCATCCATATGAGAACTGTGTGGATAATAATGTTCAAAAGATATCCCTTTTAATCTGTCAATGGAAAAGCAAGGCATGCATTGCAACCCTGGATCTGATATTTAGCCATGGTTACATAGTCCTCTCACACTGCTGCCTTCTAAGTTCCCAAGCTGGGGTGCATGCCCAGCCTGAACGACTTGCACCCAGTGCATACAGAAGAGTTTTCTGAGTACTTGAATTTGCTTTCAGATAATTTTTCACCATGTCTGCCTGGATTTTTTTTTTTTAAATGTATTCCTTCAGTACCATTAGTGAAGCAATGCAATGCCATTTTTCTAAGGTCCTGAATGTTTACTTCTCCAGGTAGGGTGATTATGGGCATGATGGAATGATGTCTTTAGTCAAGTGTAGATCTTATCTTCCCATGTAACAAGGTAGCCTAATGAAATGAGTTTTATTCAAAGACCTTGTCTCATAACGCTTCAGGAAAACATGATAAATTGAATGATTCTTTTAGCAAATGCATCACACAAAGCACTGGCATATTGCTTATGAAGTTTAATTTTGTAATAGTTCATGGGGTATAATATACCTGTAGCTATTTCAGTGGAATGAATCTTACAGGCTCATTACAAAAGCAGAACTGTTGTCCCAAAATATTGCTTTTCTTGTTGAACTGTAGCTTGGATTCAGTGCAATTTGCATGTATAACCTCCAAGGAATCACTGTATCTCACTTTTTAATTTTTTTTTCCTTTATTGTGCTATTATTATGAAGTATGGTGAAACTCTTTTATTTAAGTAGCAAGAGGCTAGTTGTTATCAGCAGTGATTCTACTGACCAAATGTGGCAGACCAAATCTAAATCCAAAAATAAATTAGATTTTGTTTTTAAACTAAGAGAAGTTTAGTTGTTTACCAACTGTTAGACTGTAAAACTAGAAAAAAAAAGTAAAAATATTATGAATTGGACATACTTTTGTTCTCTGGAACTCAGAAGTGGTGTTTTTAACACTGTTGCTTGTCCTTCACTATCTATTTGGGCTCTCCTCCTGGGCTTGTCTCTAGCTATGGTGGGCCAGGAGAAGACATTTTTCACCTCCCTGTCTGCAAGCCCTTCACTCCATCCAGGGTTTCCAAGTGTATTCCCAGAAGCACTGGGGTGAACAAGGATCTAAACACAATGTCCCCCTTACTACTTACCTGTTCAGCAGAACTGCCACATTTGAGCTGTATGGATGCTGGGGAAAATGTAAAGGTTGACTATACAGTTTGTTTTAGTAGGAATGGGTGTGGGGATGACCTATCTACCTAAATAGGTATAATTTATGTGACTTACTAAGTTTTTGGCAAAGCATGTATTCAGTGTTTCCTGGTGCCTCAAGACTGGTACCATAACTGTTTCACCATATGTCCTTTCTTAAATATCCTTTCTTAAGTAGACAGAGTTGCCATGTATGCAATGGTAATTGCTAGAGACTATTAAACTGACCCTCTAGCATGGGCTGTGCTTATTTCCAGACTGTATACCCACTGACTCTTCAACCAGAAACCAGCGTGAGAACAGGAATTGATAGAGATCAAGGTCTTGCCCTGTATTAGGTTGGGATGCAAGAGGCATAGGCTTGTAGACCAGGGATCACTAAATCACTCCCAGGTAGACCTGCTTGGACATAGTTTGTTGTCATGGTTTTGGCTGGGATAGAGTCAATTTTCTTTGTAGAGGCTTGTATGATGTATTTTGGATTTTAGATAAAAATAGCGGTGATAATATGCCAATATCTTTAGTTGTTGCAGAGCAGTGGTTACACGGTGCCAAGGACTTTTCTATTTCTTGTGCTGTCCTGCCAGCCAGGAGGCTGGGGGTGCACAAGGAACAGGGAGGGAACACATCTGACCCACACTGACCAAAGGGATATCCCATACCATGTGGCATCATACTCAGCAATAAAAACTGGTGTAAAGAAGGAGGAAGAGGGGATGTTTGGAGTGATGGTGTTTGCCTTCCCAAAAATACGTTACATGTGATGAGTCCTGCTTTCCTGGAAGTGGCTGAACACAACACCTTTTTCCTTTCCTGCAATATCCATAGAATTAGAAAGACTGAAAACTACCAAGGATGAGTTTGTGGAAGCAGGATCAAAGAGCTGAGATGAAGTCCATTAAAACCAATGTTTTTGTTTGTTTGTTTGTTTTCCAAAAGAAGTAGAATACTATGGACTTCTTTCATGGTCTAATGCTATGTTGTTTGCGTTACGGTAATCTGTAGAGACATCTAATGAGACTGGAGCCTCACTCTGTTAGCCATTACCTATGCAGCATTGCCTAGATCTTCAGATTCATTGGACTCATTGGAGTAATGCCAGGGCAAAGAAGAGAGGCTCTGAACCTCTCTCTGCTGCAAACATCTTACTGGATAGGAAACACCTGGCCCCAGGAAGTTCAGATCTGGAGCCTTTACATTTTAGCATAGCAGAAATAGTCATTACTGCTAACATTAATGCTATGACAGGGGAGTTGAACGATTTGCCTTAAGTCATGCACCAGGCTGCAGCAGGACTGGGTCTCCTGAGACCCAGACTAGGACTCTGCCATTTTCTGTCTGGCAAAATACTCTGTCTGAGCATTGTGCCACTCAGGGAACTTGTCCTATTAGCAGTTTCGATATTTTGAGGGTGGATGGGAGAAGTCCAATGACACATTTCCTAGGAAGAGCAAGTGTGTACCTTTGTTAGAGTCTGAACCCCCACTTAAAATATTCCTGGTTCTGAGATGTAAAAGATTGGAAAGTAATGCTGTAATATTATTTCACTTCATATTATTTGATCTAGTTATAATGAGACACACTATTTATTGATTACTATAAACTTTTGGCTTTTGAGTGAATAAAAAGGACCTTCAATAACTTGACTTTGAACCATGAAAATTGTCAAACATATATATATGTATATATTAATTATTGCTTTTATTAAAATCTACAAACTAAAGTAAATTTGAAAACTTGGACTCTCAAGATTGTTGAATCTCTTTATCCATCATTTAACCCATTTCAGAGCTCTGAAAAATGCTTTAGGGTCTGCATCTGGTACAGTTTGGAGTCTACTTCTTCAAGTCTTTCCAAAGATTATTGGTTAGGATGTCATTGCCATTTAGCTTGAAACTCTGTTAATGAAGCTTTTAGTAGCACTGAGCATGGTAGAATTCATCATGAGATAATGGAGTTAAAAATCTCTATGGAATTAAGTTTGAAATCTATATAATGCACGTACTGTATTGCACATATATACCACAGTCAGTATCTTTAATCACGTTTGGTGTTTCTGTCTGTCTGCATATACTTCACAATTTTTTCTTCTGTAGCTTCAATTAGTGTTTAATGAACTTAGAGAGAGTTAATTATTAAAAAGTGACTTCAGGGGTCAAGCCTGTTTTACTTAGATCCACAAAGACACAGCATGAATGTGGCTTTGCCACTATGAAAATTGTAGTGAAAAGCTCATTATTATTTTTTTTTTAATCAAGGAATAAAAAGCTGACCAGTCTAAGTACTCTCTCCACTACACATTTCCAGCATTATTACTATACATATTTATAAGGCAGCAATCTGCCTTGTATTCAGGTGTACCACTCTTACAAATCTAACAGCAAGCATCCATTTAAGTCTGACAGCATCATTCAGTTCTTTTTATGTTCCTCCTCCTTGCTGATTTAAAAATGTTATGAAATTGAAGTAGACTGCAGTAAGTACAGTGACAATATGTTATTTTCCCATTAAACACTATGGGATGTGGTCTTATGTGCCCTGCTTCAATGCTTGTGATAATTAAACATTAGAGAGGGGTGCTGAATTTTTTAATGACACCAGAGTGTCAATGTTAGTGCAAAGTCAACATGCCTATAACATTTTGAATTCAAATCCATTATTTTTTACAGCCAACATTTGTGTTTTGATAAATGTGTTGTACTGTCCTTTTAACATTGAGCTGAAGCTCAGGCTGGCATGGGATACACCTACCCTTCTTTAGTCTTGCTTTATGTGGGACCTGGGTAATGTTTTAGCTGTTGGACCTTGTGTTGGCCTCTCCTGACCAAACCATGAGCACTGGGTTCTCCCTTACCTTGCCTGCTGTAAGGACAGAGAGCCAGCATAAAGCTCCTGTACACCTCTGTTCCTTCCATGCCTTACGATTGTCTGTGCAGGCCAGGTCAGAGGTAGCCTGTACCGCAGCCGTGCCTTTGTGTCACCCTCCTGGTGGGCTGCTCCGGGGCATGGATGGACACAGCTTAGGCATGGCTCATCCATGCAGCAGTGTGCCTCAAGTCATACTTGAGCTTTCACTAACTAATATTGTTGGGCTGATTAGTGCTGTGTGGCTGGTAATAATTTTGAAGATATTCAGATTTAGTCTTCTGGTCACTAATACTCTGCTACAAATAATAGCAAGTGCATGTTGTATGTTTATATTGACTAGCGAGTCCTGTGACAACATACTCCTTGTCCCTGACATTCAGGGAGGTTAAGCTGTCATTAATCTTGCACTGTCTTCAAGGATCACTGTTGATCTCTGCTTGGAATACTCAGAACTGTCACTGCAGGGGTTGATAAAGACTGAAGCTGACACCCTTTGCACATAGGTATTTGGTGGTGTTCACAACCAAGACTCAAGTATCTGACCTGTAGGTTTTCAACCTACCCTGACATTACAGACACACAGGATGCCTTTCACCTGAAGTGCCATGATCGTTTAGACAAAAATCATGTAGTACATGTGATGGTTATTATTGTGTTGTTTGTCTGAGCCTGCACAGCCAATCTGCAGAGGGATGGTGCATGTTTTGTAATGATGGAGCCTTGGTAAATTGAGATGAATTATTAAGTATGGACAATAAACGAGCATCAAAATGCAAACAAATAAGCAATGACAAGGAAAGGTGGGAGAGAGGGGAAAGAAAAATGGCAAGCTTTCCTGAGGATCGGACATGGATGTTTCTCTGGGATTATTTTGACTGGTGTCAACTTTTTTTTTTATTTAGGAGCAATTTCTTTCAAAGCAATAAATATTTGAAAACTTCATATTTATTAACTGTTAATTTTACCCCTAGGCCTTTTGAGCTAAAAGTTCAAAACACAACACTGGAAATACACACAGGCTCCATCTGTTCATCTCTTGCTGCATGCTTTGAAAAATGTCACCTAAAGCCTTCATTATTATTATTATGACTTTTTTTTTTTTTCAGGTTTCAAATCCTTTCGTTTTAACTTCAGTATCTGTATCTAGAGCTCTCTCTGTAAGTGACCTCTTCAGTAGCCTGTACAACTATGCCTGGTGACTCACTGAAGCTCAGGGAAACCAGGCCATCACAGTAAGAGGGCCAATTTCCATTTTTAATTATGGCCTGTGGGCAGGGATCTATATTCAGGATTTTGGCCTGCTTCAGTCCACAGAGGATTTCCCTCTGGTGTCACTGGAAAATTGTACATAGAGGAAGGATAACAAATAGCATTTTTTTTTTAATAACAAAAAAAATAGACATTATCATTTAGGTGTCCTCTTTTGGCATTTACCATGGGCTCACAATTTAGATTCATGGAGCACTATTTATACTCCGAGTTTCCCTTCTGCCCCCATCCTCTGTTTCATTTCTTTCTGTCCTTTTGGTCCACCTCCCAACACTTTTCTTTAGAATTTACCTTTCTCCAGCAGCTCCCTAAACCTTCCCTGTCTCATAGGCTGAAATGATCAGAATTTGAATAATCACTGTTGACACTTTTGAGTGCCATCATTAGGGGTTAGGCTTAATCCCCTGGGAGGAACAGAGCCCTGGGAGCTCACAACTTGCAGAGTATTGTCTTTAGTTGTCTGCATGTTCAGCACCATAGGGCTTACAATTTGCTCAGTTTTTGAAGATTTTTTTGTAATTTTGTGGCTTATTTAAAGAGAACGACAGTTCAGGTTCTGCAGAACATCTATCATGAAAACACCAAGCCAGTCAAATCCCATGAATAGGATACAAGCAAGGTCTGCTTTGAAAGGTTTTTCATTTTTTTCTCCCCTTGAGAATTAGGTTCCCGATTGTAATAAATGGAAGCACTGTGCATTTGGTATTTCAATGCTTCTGTAAACTAGGCTATTTATTTATGTGAAATATGGATTTAGATGCAACACTTACAGCTTCAAGTCTCACATATCTTTTTTTTTTTCCTTTTTCCTCTCTTTTTTTTTTTTTTAAACTCTTTCTGAGAATTGGCAAGAATTCCTCCTAATTTGAAATACTAAAATGTGCAAGTTCTTGTTTTTGGGGTAATATCTCCTTCCCAACTTTAAAGAAGGTATCACTAATATTAAATTTCACTGCTATCCCTGAAATTCCTAAACCTTATCAAAATGACTCAGGAAATCCTATTCCAGTGAGAGGTCTGACTTGTTAGCACTGCACTCTGTGATAGATAAAGGAGATGCTTGTGTTAGGGAACAAAGAGATCTATTAGTACTCAGTGCAAAGTCAGGATATAAATTAAATGATGTATAAAGGCAAAATCTCAGTGAAAAGGCTTGAACAGGCAAAGTTTCATCTTAGGGGATGAACTTGGTCTCATTATCTAGCAAAGACAAACCACACAACAAAACAAAACAAACCACACAACAAAACAAAACAAAAAACCCAAACCACTTCTGCAAAGACTTTTCTTTGGAAGAAAGCTGATGATTTCTTGTTTTAGAGCTACACTGAACAACGTTTGCAAATTGTGCCCAGTATATCCATTATCACGAACAGCTATCATATGATAACACTGATCTTCCTTGTAAAGATCTTGTGAACTGCAGTCCTAGGACTTCTGAGTATAAATCTCTGCAGTCAGACCGCTCTGAGCTGGTTATTTCCCAAGTGTAGGTTGTTCTCCTCAGTCCTCAGGTGAGCTACATTGATTCAGGCAGACAACCTCTATGACACAAAGCCTTTCTTACTGGGAGTGTGCTGGTTCAGGAAGCTGCTATTAGAGTGGTTTCAAAGAGTGTTTATCAACATGGTGATAGGCGCTTTATATATATAAATATATAGCCAGCTTGCTCTGGCTCAGGAATCTCCTTGTCCACCTTGCTGGGGAACTGTTGACTCAGTTCATCTACAGTATGCCCGGCTGTCTCCTGGGAAGCTTGGACCTTTCCTGAAGAACAGGGTGAAGGCAGAAATCCTTCCCTTGCAATGTCCCACAAGATGACAGAAAGGTATAACGGGGCATGTGGGAGAGAGAGAAGTCTCGCCAAAGACTGTCATAAAGCTATAGAGATCATGAGTGCTCAAAGAGAGTGGCTTCGAATTTTTGCCCAAGCAGTAGCCATTCCTTATGACCACAGCCTCTGTCCCAACATCTCGGTTCTATCCTAGGTGCTCATTTCCTGGGCTACAAGAGCCTTAAAAGGTTACCTTGGTAAGCCATGAAGAGTGGGTTGCCTCTCAGACACCCCTCTCCTTCTTTTTAAGGGAATGGACATCTTACTACAGTTGTTACTGACTATTTATAATGGATTTACACTTGGAAATCTAAGTTTCTCTAACAGTTTTTTAAAATTCCAGACATAGTGGGTTTGGATGGAAAAGGTTTGGAGAAGAACAAGAAGTCTTTTAATTGTGTGCACATTCCCTTCTATACCCTGAATTGGTCATAAAACTGGTAACAGGACCCAAATGTTCAGATTCTAAGTCCAATTATTCAACTGCACAGAGTGTTCTTTTTAGTATTATAAAAAATAACAACAATAATTTATCATAATTTCATCTTCAAAAAGAACAATGAAAAAAGACAGGTGAAAACAGATTAATACAAGGGAAAAGGGCTGACTCCCAGTTTCACTTAAAGGTTAGTAAAAGCAAACTATATATTTTGTGTGTGTGTTTAAGAAAATATATCATTTTAACAACATAATTTTAGTGCCATATACTTTTTCTAAACGTTAGCCTTTACTTTTGTCTCATCTGCTCTTACGACATGACCAGACTGCTCTCAGTACACAGCACCCAATGCTGGGCATCTTATACTCAAGAGCATGTCCTGTTTCCTCACTTCCAATTTATCCTACTGTGGGATGTGGTAACATATTGAGTCATCAGTCAAGTTATTAGGCTGGCTGTAACTATTTTTAATAAAATACCACAAAATGATAGAAAATAATATTTGAAAGATGAGGATTTGACCACTTTACATGTGTTATAGATTCTGAACATGATGTACAAATGGTAAATTCTGAAAAGTTATCTTCCATATAATGTCATTTTTTGCAGAACTCACTTGCCTCAGGGTTGTGAATTATTGTGCTGTGAACATTATAAGAGAGATTATTTACAATAAATCGTGTAAAACCCCAAATGTTTTGCAATCAGAATATGTCAAACGCTGAGGAATGAGGAACCCACTTTGGTTTATAACTTCCTTCAAGTATGAGCCAAAAACTGTACAGTACTGTACCTAATGGAAAATCATCCAGACCAATCTCTATAAATACTTACCACAGTCCCATAAACTAACCTATTAGAAGCACTTGACATTTTCATTTATATCTGTAAAGCTGCTGAAAAAAGTTACATAGGCTGAACTCTAATGCTTTTTCAACATTTCTTATATGCAAAATAGCTTATAATATACTCTAAAGAATTGTTCAGATAATTTTTGGCTGATTGTTATCTAAAATATGTTTTATCTGAATAATATGAATTATGTCTCCACCATTTCCCAATTTATGGTGTTAGAGGCATTCTTGTTTATTTCTCCAGTGCAGCTGGTATGCTGTAAAAATCAACTAGAATATTCCCAAGTTATAATGTAATGTGAGTCTTCATGATAGTTGTGAAATTAATATAAGATCTTACATTTGTGAATTATTATTATTATTATTATTATTACTATTATTATTAATTATTATTATTACCAAAAGCTCAGGAAATTAATTCTGCAACATTACTCTTCTGCAATATTTGATTTGCATTTAAGATCACTTTTTATGTTGTATATCAGCATGTGACTTAAAAAAGAAACAGAAACCATTCTGCTGGAAAGGATGTGGGTAAGTAGGTCAACCCACAGATTTTCTTTGACTGCCCTGATTCAAGTATTTTGGTTGCAGATAGAGAAAACTTAAAGGAAAATTTTGGGAGAGTTTTTAAAAGAGTGTCAGTATGCTAGGGACTGGTAATAGCACTCTCAAATCTACTGAACAGAAAACAGAAATGGCAAGTCAGAATGTTATCATTAACCATAGGAATTATACAACACATTTTTGAAGTGTACAACTATAATACAAATAAAATATAAGATGTATGAGATGCGGAACAGATCACAGGGCAAATTACTTCATTCCTAATACTCTTTAGACAAACATTGGACCTGAATCCAGTCAGCGAGTAAGAAGCACAAATGACACTTACAACCTCACGCTAAAATTACATAACACTTTCACGTGCTGCTGCTACCACATCCTGCAGTAGCACAAACTTGGGTCTCTTCTGTGTACAAACAATTTACAAACTGTTTTACAAACTCAATGTGGGTGCGGAGATGCCTAAGGCATAATCATAAGAGCAGTAATGGGATAGTTTCTGCACCTGAATAACATCTCTTTGCCCATCACTTCAAAGCAGTCTTTTTGGAAGGAAAGAAAAGATGCAAGGTACCCTGGGGAATCTATTTTATCATCTGTGTCTATCAGTCATAGAGATGTAGCATTTCAGTGGAAAGAACAAAGTCTTGCAAACTAATATTGACTAGAGTGCTGCATGCCTGCAGCACCACTTAACGTCCAGACAGCCTACAGCCTGGTGATCTCAGGCTGGCTCACTGCAAGTGCTCGCCAAAAAGCCCAGAAAGATGCACATTTGATGAATGCTCTCATCTTCTGTTCTTATTGTATGCTAAAGACACTGATACACACAGTGGATATTGTTGCATGTACTATAGTGTCTGGAGGACATTTTGTTTAGAAAAAGAGCAGTGAACTTCTGGACAGGCTTTTAGGATTAAGAAGCCATGACTTTCCATATAATCTCTCTTTAGTCACAGCATCATGTTTTTCAGTAGAAGCTAGAAGCTCGAACTCAGCAAATCTTCTTATGTACTACCAAGGCAACTGTGAAATTGTCTTGGAAGCACGACGTATACATTGTTATCCTACAGCATAATGAAGAGTGTATATTTTTAGAGAAATTATACAGACAAGAATTTTCAAATGTTATTATAATTCCACATTCCCAACCTGACATTTGGTGGTTAAGATCAGCTGTTAAATACCCCAACCTTCTGAAAATATCAACGTGTAGAAGTAAGACCTGTGATATCAGTGTTGGGAGATGAGTGCTAAGGTTTAATTTTTACTAGTTTTGCAGGGATTTTGATGAAAATTCTAACTTGTAAAATTTGCAGTACTATTTCAATTTATGTGAGTAGAACAAAAGTGCATTTCTGGTCAGTCCATAGAGTATACTGATGCTAATAGCATTTTACTATCTGACTCTTTTTTATTATTTGAGAGCTCTTATGCCAATGCTTTTGACAAAGCTGTTGAAACATGTAGGTCAGACAGCAGGTAAATTTTACCTCACACAAAAAATAGTAATCAATAGCAAGAAAATCAGCAGATATACACAGTTTTCTATGGTATTTCAAGCAGAAAAACTGTCTAGAAAGAAAGCCTTAGTTATAACACAGAAAAAAAATCCTCAGTGCATAGGAAACCAGCACAAAGCGTGGAGTTATAGAATACCAGGAACACAGCAGTGCTCCATAAAATGCATAGCACTTTACAGTTCAGGCAGCTGTGCAGAAGATATATCCTGTCCCCTAGATATATTCCTCTCTACCTAGTGATGATTGACCCTTGAGTTGTTCAGAAAATGCTGACTTTGGTTGCTCTATGGCTTGCAGGAAGCAGCAACTAATGTTCTTTGTCAAGGATCTAAAAAGACTGTGTCATTGACTCTAGTATTTTTCCTGACCTGGAGGGAATGGTAGGCCAGCATCGTTGCTGAAAGTACAGGGCTGTACAGACTCCACTCATTAGCACTTACATAGACCAAGCAGCAGTTTTCTGTGCTTTCTCGTGACTGCTTTGATGGCTTGGTTCTAGGGTTGGTATTCATCCCTTCTTATGGACACCTATCTTTAGTGACTGCTAGGAATGTCCTCACTGCAAACACTCTCTATCATGAGTAGAAAGAGCTACAGGCTTTCAGAGAGTCATGTAGCCCATCTTAGATCTCACTTGTTCCCTGGAGATGACTGTTTTGTCAGGAGCCTGGGTAGAGTAGTCCATGCAAGTAGGTGCTTCAGTTAAATTCCTTAAATTAAGTGGGTAAATCTAGGTCCTTTTTCCCCCTAGGGCTACTTTGTAAAATGTTTGCAGCCCTTAAAATCTTTTCTGCACAGTTAAGAAAAGGCAGAGTTGTGGTGTCAGATACCCTCCCCCCATATTCTATGTTCTCTTATTAAAGGAAACAAAATGGTTTGGAAATTTATTCCAGACACAAGATTTTTTTCCTTAATGTATATTTCTGATGCAGCCACATGCTGGGTTCTTTACATTAAACACATTTGGCAATTCAAGTTTACTTTTAGAAACAGCCTGCTTTGTTTTCTTTTCTTAGTTGTTTTCTTTTTTAAAACCATGAGTTTACTTTTCGTACATCTTGTCCTTTTAAGGAATGCAGGCCTCTTCTTCCATCTCCTATTGTTTATTTAGTGCTTCATGGAAACACACTGATCTTCGTAGCCAGCAGCCCATTGTCAGCCTTCTTGGGTTGCCTCTGGCATCGTAACTTTAAAAATTATGATTTCCATCCATTAAGAGGTAACTTAATTTTGGTTTGGAATCATCTCATTCAGCTTTAACTGAAGTATCTATGCCAAGTTAGCTATATGGGTTCCTTCTGAATTTAATGGGGAAAAGGGATCTCCAGGATCAACACTGTTGTCCTGTATGACTCCATCGACAGAGTGCTTGGGCAATGAGCTTAGGCTCGAAGTAGATGTTCCCTGCTAATGTGTTTCATGTTTCCCGGATGACCTTCACAAGGAGAAGGGTGAGCAGTACATTTGATTATAATGCCCCCAACTTAGACATAATGCACTGTACAGAGAATGCTTTGGCCTAAGGTCTGTTTCAGTTTAGCTTATATCTCTTTTTAGCTGCCATTCCTAAACTTAGATTTCAATGGAGATAAAATTGTTCAGACACATTTTTGCACCTGGTTAATTAACAGAATGATGGAAAATGGCTTGAGTTAAACTGCTGCAGCTCCAAATACATATAGCTCTGATCACTCCTCTGAATCTTCTTCATGCATCTGATTTTTCTGTAAAAGGCTGTTCATGGTCATAGGTTTTGTATTGGCCAAAGGCTAAACACTCTAATGCTGCTTTTCCTTCTCAAGACCACAAATACAGTATATTTCTTTTACAGTTTCACTTTTCCAGATTCTCTTTGTATTATTATAGATTCCCTCTCGGGATCAGCAAAATAATATGTGAAGAGTATTAGTGATACGGAAGCTTGCTTCGGGGTTATCTTTAGATATCTGAGTTGAACTCTGCAAGCAAGGTACTAAATCTGCCTTGAGATTATCAATACAAGAACAAGTGAAAATGTAAGCTTTAAAAATAGCATGTATTCCTTTTATTCTAGGACAGGATAAGAATGAACCAAAATCTGCAGTCATTGTTGCCACACAGCTGGCTTCACTGAACATGCACTGCTGTAACTGAGAGCAGAGTAAGCCTATGCATATCTTATTTAAAACAATCAAATATCACAAGGTGTACAGGTAGTATAGCATGGCTAAGGCATAACAGGAGGTGAAAATGACTGTACATTTTGCATATAATCATCCTGAGTGATGATGATAATAGTAATAGTGTTAAATTCTTTCACTGTGGCATATATAATAATGATTTTACAGCAGCTTAGAGAAATGAAAATACAATAACATTGTATAAGAAAGACAAAAAAAATCAAATTTCTGATATTCATTATGTAGTCTATAATATCTTCTGCATGGTTGTCATTTCATCAGTGGATTGATAAAGCTTCATTTTTATAATTACTAGTTACTGCTGAAGTCCACAATGAGACTAGTTATTTTCAAGGAGTAAGGCCAGCTTTCATTAATGCTTTTTGCAAGCAGTCAGGTATTGCCCTACACTTAAGGCTGACTGAATCAGACAAAAATATTTACTAGAGCTGGCTGAAATTTATACCAATAAAAATCTGTGTATTCTCTCTCTCTCTCTCTCTCTCTCTCTCTCTCTCTCCCCCTTAATGGTAAAAATCCATAAGTAAAACAAAATAGAACCTTTAAGTGTGTAAAGCTTAGGTTACTGGGCTGTTTGTTATATATATATATATATATATTTGATTTATTCAAAGTTCAAGTATTATATGTTTTTCAAGGAAATTTTATACTCTGTTTCAGGAGGATTTGAATATATATATAAACCTCTAATAATTCCTTTTGTCTACTAAGCTCTTCTACCACAAAAGTTTCTAAAATTTCATTCTGTTTCCAAAATTAAAATGCAAATAATCTCTTTGTATAGTTTGTACATAAAAGAAATGTCCTGCTTTTATTTCATATTTTTTCCCTTCAATTAGCTAGTCTTGCCCAATAAATTTTAGTGTTTTGTTGCTAATAACTAATGAAGAACAGGTAACAAAAGCCACGACAGCATCTTGTATTTATTAAGAATTGGATCAAGCTAGCTTGCACATCACATGAAGCACGCCATCACATATAGAAAGCAAGAAGTGTCTGGGGCAGCATGCATTATTAATTAGGGCTGAAGCTGGACTTCTGTTGTGGCAATCATGACTTTCATGTTCTATTACTTTCATGTTCTAAAAATACTATGCCTGACAATGTTTTATGATTTCTGTGTGTGAGCGGGTGGACATTAGACACATTTCAAGAGGGGCTGCAGGCTTAAATCTGGGCCTCACAAAAGGAGATAAGTTCAACAAGCATAGGCTAGCAATGTAAAGCCCTTCTGCTTGAGACTGAGCATCCATGGAGAACAGCAGTTAGTTCTTGGCACCTTGAACTCTGTAGGATGAAGATGGAACATCTTTCATCTTCTGCGATGTCTGAAATTCTCTGGGTATTTTGTAGCCCCTTCTTTGTTTTGTGTTACTCAAGACTTCTGGTGCTTCTGGCACAGGAGGGGCAACATCTCCATTCTTCATATGAGAACTTTGGCCTTTATGGCAGTGTCTATCCCTTTTAAAATTTTGTGCCAACTCCTGGAGTTGACTACAGAAATGCTCTTCAGCCATTTCCTGCTTGCACTGTTTGAATAGTCTGAGTGCAGAAACAAAGACTGACTTTTTTTTAAAACAACAACAACAACAAAAAAAACACTAATTAACTCTGTATTGTAGTGAATTTAAATATGATCAAGTTGATCTTGTCCTTCTGGGTAGTGATAGCTAGCTAGGCAACAAATCTGTCAGCATGACACTTTTCAAAGATTGAATCTTCCTTCAATCAGGCAAATATGCCTTCAATCAGGCATATATTTGCAAAAAGCAAATATATGAGTTTGCTATTTGCTCTGTTAGCATGAACAGGTGCACAAACCTGGCAGTGCACAGAAGGAGGAAGGTGGACTTTTGGCAGGAGCTCCCTCAGATATCAATAGATTTCTAGGGCACAGTCAAATGTCTCCTCTGAGTCACACTTCAACAGCTAAAACATTTCTGTGGATCCTTCAAGCTGAATACTTGTATTTTTGCTGAAGCAGCTGGGGAGTGCAAGCATAGCTAAATACTACATTTTAGGTGGAGGCCATTTCACAGCAGCTGAAGGGCGGTAACTTCCCAAACCACCTGAGCATGGTCCTTATGATTTTCATTCTGTTTTGGGGCAGTTTCAAGTAACAGTGGTCACAAGCAAATCTCACTGGGCAGACCGCTTCCTTCTCTTTTGATGCCACAGAACCGACACTGTAAAATTAATCTCTCATTTTGTTATTAACCCACACTTGTGGCCTAAAGAAGATGGAGATTTTTATTCTTATAATTGTTACAATAATTTTATGGAATTAAATCCTCTTGATCAGACTTTTCTCCATGTACCTGGTTCTTTTCTTAGGCAGGTATGAACTCTTCTGTCCCAGTGCAGTGAGGTCATCCACAAGTCAACTGCTCTGCAAATCCATCAAGAGAGACATGGTTCAATGACATCATCCTGATTTCATTAGAGGATGCTTAATATCTTATGGAATGGTAATGAGAGTGTTAGACTTAACAATTTTGCATTTGCAAAATCAAGCAATTGAGTAATCAGACCAATTAACTATAACTTCTAAGATCTTTTCCTTTCAAATAAAATTCTATGTGTTGTGAATGCACCTCTAGCTACCACATGGCTTTAATGGAAATGCTTTCTGTTTAAGAACATGAAAAACAACATTAATAAGCTTATAATGCTTTGTGAGATCTATCTTTTGGCCACCGTGTAAAGTCTTTTTAAATATATATATATTTTTTTCTTGGTTGCTTCAAGGGCTCTATTTTCATTCCTGAAAGATATTTGTTCAGTCAGTTTCTGAAATTACCAACATTTTCCAGGGCTATAATCTACTCTGACTAAAGAAAGTCTGAGGATGGCTGATGTTCCAAGGAACATGTGTTTTGAATTGAAGAACAATGATACAGTTTTGTTTGCACTCATAAATAATGAATCTTCTTCTGACCACAAGTAAAGATTGTCTAAATTAGTCTCCCAATTCAGTAATTGATCTGAAGTGTATGCTGTGTCAGAGCTATCAATATACTGATGAATGCATGCATCTAAGAGAGCTACAACAGTGTTTATGAAGGACATTATAAAAAATATAAAGGGGGTTAGAAATGAGCTTTGTGGATTATCTTCAGTTAATGGCATGGCAAATGTCATTTTATGGACCTAATTTACTGAACATTAATAATGTTACTGTTGAGGTAAATCATTTTAACGGCAAGATTTATATGAATAGCACTAACACTAATTTACCAAAGGAATTTACAAAATCCATTTAGCTCTTCTAAAGAGGCGCTAAGTGGATGCTATGGGTTGGTTTTAGACTGACACTGTCATGTGAGTAAGGCAGTCCTGCTCCTTCTTTCTCCCTTGTGCTTGTACATACTGAATGCCAGAAGATGAGTTCAGCAATAGCACTTTGGTGAGTCAGATAATAGTGCTGAGTGATCAGCCCACTTTTTCTATGCCTTCAGCCAAGAGCAGCTGACTAAAGTTATGCCAAAGCAATACCGGGAAGACGTGCTTGGGACTGCGCCTCCTGCACAATGTCCTCCCTGTGTTAAATGCCTTTACCTTTAGATAGCTAAGCTGACATGAAATCTTTGGATCCTTCAGGTATAAAGAATGCTATTGGGAGACCAAGATGCTGGGGGTGAAGAAAACTCATTGCCATGTTCATTTTGCTATGTGATTATTATCTGCTGTATTAAATGAAGAGTAAATTTTTAGTATCTATGGTGGGAAGGATGACTGCAGGGTATTTCTCTTCCCAAGTGATGGCTGTGTCTCCGTAAGTGGGATCTCTCATGGCAGTGGGATCTCTCATCTCTACTCTGCCAAGAAGACCTTAGTTAACATGGGAAGCTCCCAGGCAGAGAGAACATTCTCAAGAGATGGAGCAGAGCCCTGCAGAACCCTCTGACCCCATCGAGAGGATAGTGGTGATTCCTGGCTTTTCAGAAATAAATGCATAATTCAGGTCTTTTTAGCCTTAGCTTTCAAATTCCACAGACAGTTACTTTAAAGAACCTGTTTATACACAAGATAATATAATACAAGTAATTGACCAACCTATAAGTTAACCAAGCTGGGGAAAAAAGGAGGGGAAGGCGAAGGGGAAGGCGAAGGGGGAAGGGGAAGGCGAAGGGGAAGGCGAAGGGGGAAGGCGAAGGGGAAGGCAAAGGGGAAGGGGAAGGGGAAGGGGAAGGGGGAAGGGGAAGGGGAAGGGGAAAGGGGAAGGGGAAGGGGAAGGGGAAGGGAAGGGGAAGGGGAAGGGGAAGGGGAAGGGGAAGGGAAGGGGAAGGGGTAAGGGGAAGGGGAAGGGGAAGGGGAAGGGGAAGGGAAGGGGAAGGGGAAGGGGAAGGGGAAGGGGAAGGGGAAGGGGAAGGGAAGGGGAGGGAAGGGAAGGGGAGGGGAGGGAAGGGGAGGGGAAGGGGAGGGAAGGGAAGGGAAGGGAAGGGAAGGGAAGGGAAGGGAAGGGAAGGGAAGGGAAGGGAAGGGAAGGGAAGGAAGGGAAGGGAAGGGAAGGGAAGGGAAGGGAAGGGAAGGGAAGGGAAGGGAAGGGAAGGGAAGGGGAAGGGAAGGGAAGGGAAGGGAAGGGAAGGGAAGGGAAGGGAAGGAAAGGAAAGGAAAGGAAAGGAAAGGAAAGGAAAGGAAAGGAAAGGAAAGGAAAGGAAAGGAAAGGAAAAGGAAAGGAAAGGAAAGGAAAGGAAAGGAAAGGAAAGGAAAGGAAAGGAAAGGAAAGGAAAGGAAAGGAAAGGAAAGGAAAGGAAAGGAAAGGAAAAGGAAAGGAAAGGAAAGGAAAGGAAAGGAAAGGAAAGGAAAATGTTACTTCTGTTTTTAAATATATGAAAAATTGCTCAGGCACTGTAGTAATAGGGTATCATATTAGCAGAAGATAGATAGATGGCCCCTGGAAGAAAAAAATGAGTAAATACTGTAGTGTTTGCTAATCAGGCGTCCAGTATGAGCATACAAGCTGATCAAATAGTGCATAATTATCAGTTTAAAAATTATTGCATGAAGCACTTGATTATTCAAGAAAAGCTATGGGCTCAGCTGAGTGTGAGATTTTATGGCATGCCTGTTGGAACTGGTTGTTTATGATGTGACATTTTTTAATGGTAAAATGAAAAACAGCACAGTTCTGTGCCAGGACACAAAAGGGTCATAGGGGGAATGCATATTTATGAAGCAAAATAAATATGAAGATGTAACTTACCTCTCCCTTTTCCATCTCCCCCCTCTTTTTTTTTTTTTTTTTTTTTTTACTGTACAAAGTCCATGACGTGTAATTTACACTGGTTCATATACACTGTGGGACAGCTCATGTCTTTGCGTTTAGCTCTGATTATGGTGTAGTGTTGCAGCTACCTGTTTTGAGAAGTGGGTGCTGCTGGAGACATAATTTGCCCTTTATTGCTTTTAGAAGATTCATGTGCTCCTGAAATGATGCAATAAGCCAGTTTTGCAGAGCTATAGTTCTATATTATCCATCTACTTTAAGAAAATGTAGATCTCTCTTCTATACAAGCCTCTTACCATAGGATTTCTATGAATTCCATATTGTAATCAGTAATGTACTTGGGGTAAGGAATCGAAGAGAGATAGCTTACATCCTTAGTCCGCTCATTAAGTACCAACATGACTTTCATCTTAACATTATCTGATATCCACTCTTCAGTGCTCCTCATCCACTTGAGAGAAAGAAGTACCTCTGGAAAATCATTTAACTCTCCTAAGTTCTGATTTACCCATGGAAATGACAACCTCCCCTAGGGAGGGGTCCAGGGTTTCCATGTTGGGGCTTCCATTAGGTGATTAAAGTTGGATGGGATGTATGTAAGTTAATGCCTTGACAGTGAGACAAAGCCTTGGTATCCTGCAGAGTCTAATGGAATCATGATGCATTCTAGCAGTAATTAACAAAAAGAACTGCTTTAAGGAATATGGGTAAATTGAATACAGGGAGGCTGCTAGTACTTGTCTTTACTCATTCATTGAGCAATTTTGCCAGAAACACCTCTTTCCCCTAAAAAGTCTGTTTTTCAGTCCTGGGCACAGACAGTTGCCAACTGTATCAAATAATGAGGTGTTTTTTGTAGTGTGCACAAATGAAGACGAGAAAGGTGCATTCTTTGTAAATGTGTTCTGAGAGAGGAAAGAAAACCAGAGTTCTGGATGAGACATGACACATGAAAGCATTCAGTCTGACTCATATTACCACTAACTCATCATCACCTTTCCCAATAAAACCAAGCTGCTTAAAAACTGTGTTGAATATTTTTTCCTAGTGAGAAACAATGTTTCAGGTGACAGAGAGAGAACACAGTAGACAGCAAAGAATTCGATATGGATAAAATACTATGTTTTTGCTCTAGCTTTTTTCTTCACTTAAATTTGGTTTCTTCTGAATTCTTTATGGGCTGTGTTCTACAGGGCAAAAATGCCCCAAACAAAACAAGCCCTAAGAAGCAAAGTGAATTTCAAAGACAATCTGAAATGAAGAGTGAACATTCAAACAACCAAGAGGAAGCATATCCCTTCTTTGAACTCAGAGTTCAGTATGAACTGGCAATACTTTCTTTCAGACCGTTCCTCACAATTAAGTACAGCACTGATGAAAACTAAGAGAGGAGATCAATGACGTGTCCTGGAAAGAGCTTGAACCCATAATGGAACAATCAAGAGCAAATGCTTTCTAAACATGGGACTCAAAGGGATCAAAAGAATTACTTCAACAGCTTTTTATTTACCAGCGAAGGTACTTGGTTTTATTATGCTACCGAGAGCAAAGAACTAGGGCTGCTAGCTGATTGCTTGTTTCCATAACTGTACTATCACCATCAGTAGCTGAGACAAGTTTCTCAACAGAAACAAAGAAACAAAAAAGGCCAGACTCTAACTTGCCTACAGCTATCTGGGTCGAGGCAACAGAATCATGGTTATTTTTTCTCTTCTTGTCTGCAGCTCTCTCCTATGGAATGGAAGAACCTGCCTCTCTGCTGTGGAGCTTGGCTGCACTGCCCATTGCATGGGATGTCTCAACTCCCAGACAGGATCCTCTGCTTTACCTTACTCAGAAAGAGTCCCAGTAATCTTGTTTTGATATGTCCCAGGACAGGACCTCAGTTTGTGTGATCTCAGTGGGGTAAATTATAGCTGCGAGCTTTTGAAAGGCAAGGTAGTTTGGTTATGTCACAGAGCTGAGTTTTATTGACAGGAGACAGGGTGAAAATTGAAAGTTTTGTTTACATTTCATATATTCTGTGCTATTTCACTTCTTGGGAATGACCAGAATAATACATGCTTGGCTTTGTTTCCTTGTGCAATTTACAGAAAATTGATTACTTTCTGATCAAAAACTGAGAGGACACAACTGTCCATCTAATTCTGTGCTTGGATGCTTATGGGCTCGATAAGCATTGAGAAGCATTGAGATGCAATGGGCTTGAGAAGTCCAGACACTGGAATTTGTATCTGTAATCCAAGAGACCACATAAGGATTTATTTATTTATTATTATTATTATTACTACTATTATTATTATTATTATTTAACATGGGCATAATCCATTGAAATTAAGAGCTTTGTTAGATGAGGGTCAGAGAGATCATCACCTTCTGGTTTTCAGCCACCATGGGGGGCTTAGGGATGCATCCACTCACAGCAGCAACACCAGGCATCAGGAGCCTCCTGGTGAATCTTGCCCATTGTTTTACATTCTATTTATATATTTAAAAGTGTAACAAATGGAAAGATTGTTATACATCATAAAATCATGCCGAGTGCTCATAGAATTTAGGGAAAACAAACTAAGCAGTCACAGACCCTCAGCTAAAGGAATGAAAAAGGAAAGAAAATTCACATTTTTTCTCCAGAGATGTATTCCCATGATGTACATTCTTAGTATAATTCATATCATGCAAAAAGGGTAAACACAAGGAAAAGTCACAATGTGAACAAACAAAGAAGAGGAGGATGCAGAATGGCTCATTTTTTTTCAAAAAAAATAATCTTAATAAAAATTGCTATCTTCAGAACCTGTTCACAGAGCCTGTTCTGCTGCTTAGACACAATAAACAAGGATCCTAACTTTTAAAATGAAGTATTGCTTTTATTTGTTTAATTAATAATGAAAAATATCTTCAGATACCACTCATGACTTATTAGGGTTTTGTCTAGATAGCCCAATTAATACTGGAGGTGTGCATCAAGGTGAAAATCAGGGTTTCCTTTGTAGCTTGCACTTATGCTGCATGCTGACTGTTTTCATCTTTCCCATTTTAATGACCTACTGACCTTACCCTTTGCAACTTCCTCAGCTCTGTAAGCTCTTAGTATTTGGAATGAGCTTCAGGGCATCATCCAACATAGAAGCCAGTCTCACACAGCAGCTGAATTTGCTCTTTAACGAGATACAGCGGGACCAAAAGTCCAGATCTCTGCTGATACTGTTGTGACCAGTGAAGGAAAAACCCTGCCCAGTCATAGGTGCAGGCTGTTGAGCCATGCCACTGGCTGGGTGGGCTGAGGTCAGTCAGGCAAAAGTCCTCTTTCTCAAGCTGTTGTGCTTTTGCCATTTAAATTAAGAATTCATTCAAAAAGACTTACAGTTTTGTGTCCCTTTTGTCCCATCTGGACCTGATTCCTGCTGCAGGCTGGCTACCCACTGGGCCTCAACATCCTCAGGGCTCTGCCCAACCATCCTGGTGCTCTGTGCAGGCCCTGGTCACCATCCCTATCCCTCCCCTGATTCCTTTCTGGGTGCTGATGGACAGGCCCTGGCTGGGAAAATCTCCCTTCTGTGGAGCAGCTGGCCATTGTGGCACACAGGCAGTGACAGTTGTAGGCTTTTCTGCCCTGGTTGTTGTTTTATTTACAGTGTGAACTCTTTCAAGGGCAGGAAATGAATTAAAAAACATTGAAGATCTATGGGGTTTGCTTCTTATTAGATATTATTGTGTTCAGAGTAAGTGCTCCTGAGTGTTGTGTCCTACATGGGCCTCACAAAGCCAGACTGTGCTAATGGGCCAGCTGGACTAACCCAAAGGCAGCTTGACTCAGTGGATCTGAGTTCAGGATTATGTTTGCCATTTTATTTCTCAGCTAAGTGTTCTGGAAATACTGTGTTTCCATCCCAGAGAGGAGAATGACTGTCATGCTACTTCTAAGTGTGAAACAGTGTTTCTGGCTCCAGAAGGAGCTGGGCTCTCCTGGGTCCTCCTCAGACTGAGAGTCACCATATGGTGAGGTCCATAGCTGTAGAGGAAAGAGGAAGTCCTGCATCGCCTCTCCCAGGACCCAGAGCCTCCCATATTAAATCCTATATGAATGCTGTGCCTTTCTTGGAGGCTGCTCATAACCTCTTTTCACCTGTTATAAAAAGCATTTGCAATGCATCCAGCTCCCCAGATAAAATCTTCGGTCTTCAAAACTCCTTCAAGTACATCTGAGTTCATGGTTCATGGGGTGTGTGTGAGGAGGAGCAGAAATCTGCGTCATTGCTTTGGTCTGTAAAGGCTCATAATAGTCCTGAAACACTTGCTTATATATATTTGTGAGAAAGAATGACTGAGGGGAGATATGGATCTGAAACTGTACAGGGACAGAGCCTCTGGTCAATTCGCCTTTTACGGTAGAGTGATTTTAACTTATTTTTTAATATGCGGTCAGATACCACATAACCAGTTTTTGAGTAAATTAGTTAAGTAGTAGTGGGCACGAAAAAGGAACATTTCTTCCTAGAATAAATAAGAGCGACCTACCAAAGCAAAGAAATTGTATATAGGTAAAGGTGATAGGTAGTTCTGACCACTAAAAGCATAGTATTTTTTAAATATTCAGCTCTTGTGGTCTTTCCTGTTATGCTGTCTACAATCTTCAGGAGTCTATGTGAGGAGAGGAATCACCTAGCAAGGAAATTGCAGAGCAAAAATGGGAATGGACTCTTTCTTAAGTGCTTCAAATGTCCAAGAACATCTCTAATACATAATGTGGAAGTTATTATTTTGGATATCTGCAGAGAGAGAACATTTGTAGTGTATCATACACACCTTTGGTCTCTGAGAAATCTAATAATGTGAAGGATAAGAACACATGACATAATCACAGTTCCAGTGCTGTTCTGTTTCCATATTTTTGTGTCTCCATGGGATACTTATGTTGCAGTCTTGAATGCATTAACTGTTATGCATGAAGCCACATGATTTGAACTCCGTAGCAGATGAAGATTAATTGATTTCTAATGGAAAAATGCTTGTCTGATGCTGATTTCATTGCAACATGTCCTTTCCTGGGTAGTGAATAATAGTAATCTTTTATCTATCTGAAAGTTAAATCTAGAGTGATTTTTTACCCTCACTGGTATAAACAATGCAAATACAGTTCTGCCTTTTCACCTTAATCACATGGTAATATTTCCAGTTCCCTTGTTTTGGTCTGTGGTGAATCCCTTCTGTGCACAACTTCTCTGAAATACTTTTTAGAATGTGTGACTTTTTAGGTAGACCATGTGTCTTTGTTTTGGGGGTTGGTAGTGAATGCACCACATAGTCTGCCGTCAGCTTACTCCACTGAAACTGTGCACCTCCTTCCTCCCTCACATATCATTTACAAGTAGGCTGAGCCCACTTCTGGATTTTTCTCAAGCCTTCACGAGAACATTTAAGATGTGTATGCTTGGTATATTGTTGTTCCTGCTCTTCAAAGTACAACTGGCCAGACTGAGCTGTAGCAAGATAATGTTTTGATTCAGTATGACAACATTTCATTGAAATGCCCTCATCATGATGCAGATTTGATGGATGAATGTCTTGAGTTTGCCCTGCTGGACCACTTCTCACAGCTGTAACAAGTTGTATAACAGATAGCTCTATCTTCAGTTTGTTTTGTTTTGTTTTGTTTCATTTTTGTCTTTTGCTGCTTTTTGGTCTAGTTAGACAAGCTTTTCAGGGCAGTAGTCTGTTGTTCTTACATATCTGCAGAATATGGTTCCTGTCAATGTTATCTACATCAAAATAATAAATGAAATGTGCCTTAATTCTGATTGTACTCATAGAGTATGCCTTATTCTAGGGATAGATACAGTGTGTCTGAGTCACTTGCAATAACACACAGAATACTCCTTGAAGGGTAAAGTCATTCTGATGTGCACTTGAACAAAACATTGCTTCTTTTCTGGTCAGTGCAATAAGCTGTGACAGAAAGAACAGGTGTTTTTGGCTTTTCTACTTCTGTTCTCACAGTTCAAACTCATGCCTGTTGGCAAATAACCATCTCCCCTCCATCCGTGGTGGTAAAGAGCCTAATAGTCAGACTTCACTTTCCAAGAGACTCTTGTGATTCTAGATAAACTAAACTTGAACTTGGATTCTGAGAAAATTGTGACTCTATTTCTTGAAAAGATGTAGTCATGATTTGTTGCTGTAGAGTGTGGGATTTACTTAGAGGAAGGAATGTGTTTTCAAAAAAATGTCTGCCATGGAAGATGAAAAGAAAATACCATGCCTTTAAATGCATTTCTTCCAACCTTGATGAGTTTTGCCTGCACCGATGTGTAAGGGGGCAAATCCTAAAATGGTGTATGCTTCTTTCCCCGCTTTTGTTATACTCGGTACCATCCCAGACCCAGAGCTATCCCTTGTCTTGTGAGAGATGATCCAACTTTTTTAATGGGTAGAGTTCAAAAGATGCCTCTGCCCCTCCAACTTATCAGTAATTGCCCTACCCCATTTGCAGAGGTGTCAAGCGCAGTCCTGAGGCAGATTCTAAAGACGTATTCTGCCATCATCATTCCTAGTAAATTCATAGATGTGATTTAAGCTATCTTTAGAACACACATTTTGTTTCCCAATAAAGTATTCTTTTTGTGACCTCCTAATTAATAAGATTAAGGGAATTTAGCCTGGGAATCTGACAATAGGCAGCATTCTAGGACCCTCACTGAATATTAATATCTGTCTTGTAGCAAAAGCAGAACACTTGTTTGTGTATATTGGAGCCCCACTGGTTTAGGTCTTTACTAGGAAAACAACAAAGAAGAGAAAAAAAATAACAAATTACAGCTGAAACAAATCATCAGCATTGCTGTTTTCAAATTACTATATTTCTGGGGAATTTCAGTCAGTTACATGAAAAAGAAGACACGAGTTTCAATGGAGCTTTGATAGTCAGGTTATGTTAATAATGGGGACTCATGTAAAATGCATAAGGTATACCTTACAGATGAAGAAGATTGCTAATAATTATTCTGTATGCTAAGAGTGTAGCTCTTTCTGAACTGATACATAAAGACTCCTTTACATCCCAGTCTAATTACTTATAGACAGTTGAGCACAAAATTACTTTCATCTGCTTGAACATGTGGAAGGAAAGAGATTAGAGATGTACCTTTCAAAACAGCTGGTTGGCATGTTAAAGAAGAAAACCTACTGGTTCTTTGGTTCTGATTGAAAAGTGCATTTCTTTATAATTAGACCTATTAAAGTAAATGTCGTGCAGGGGGATTCTCAGAGGGGGTGACTGGGGTGCACAGCATGAAAGCCAGTTGCTTTCTTATGGCTGCTCTGGAAACTGGAAGAGTTTTCAAAGCTGAGGAAAGGTAGAACTAGGTGTTTCGACACCTTGCCTTTTCCCCTAGCTATTCTGGGATTTCTTTTGGTGTACTGGCTCCCAGTGAATAGGATTGGTTGTTCCTGGGGTTAGCAAATGGTTGTGAATGACCCTTCTTGATGTATCTGTTTTACTGTCCTTCAGGAAGAAGTCAATGTGAGTTGTGTAGGAAGCACTGACTTAACACAGGAAGAACCATACATAATATCTCAAAGGGGTTGTAGGAATATGAGTGATCAGTGTCTTGAATTTCTATTTGTCTGCTTTGTTTGATTTCAGGGGTAGTGCTCTAAGAAAAGAATGCATATAGAAAGGGTCTAGTCCTATGTCGACTTTATTGTATTTAAATGGAAAAGTGTGCATCTGTAGCAACAGCTACAAGGAAAATCTCTCTCCTCCTTCAGGTTTCTAATTCTGTCCTAATTCTTTTAGTGTGTCCTGAGATAATAGCAGTAGCAGTACATTCTAAGAAGTGCTATCAGACTTCACTCAGCGTTTCATGAAGCAGACATCTTGCTGTCCTCATTGTGCCAAGAGAGGAATCAAGACTCTTAAAGTTAAAGGTGCTACCTCAGAGTTGCACACAAGAGCTGTAGGCTGACTATGAACAGACTAGTTGCCTCTCTTAATTTTTCAGGTATGGAACAAAATAAATAGTTTCTGAGGCTCCACTGGAAGGGAAATACATAATGTTCTCTAGATCACCAGAAAGAGAACTGTGCACCTGGTGCAACTTTTTGGTGTCTGAACAATAAGGTATCTTGCCATCTCTCTTGTTTGTTTTCTACTCATGCAAAGGAGCTGGAATTGCGTCATGATAATGTGGTTAATATGGAAACCAAGAACCCCATCTTTGAAACACGTTGGTAGTTGTTCTTCACTCAGCATTCATTAAACTACATCCACACACTGCCTCCAATTTTGGTCTCCTACTACAGGAAAACCAGGGACAAACTGAAGGGTTGGAGCACCCTGTGAGAAGAGGTGGGGGGAGCTGGGCTGTAGAAGAAATGTCTTCAGGGACACCTATCAGGCCTCCTGCCTCTCCCCTCCCTCCAGTGCCTACAGGGGTCATTGAGGACACAGAGCTGAGCTATTCAGAGCAGCTTGGTGGAAGGATAGGAGACAGTGACTGCAAGTTGAAAGAAGAGAAATTGAAACTGGCCATGAGGAGAATTTTTTTCCCATGAAGACAGACAGGAAGTAGACCACTTCAGTGTGGTCCTATGCCTGTGTAGACAACACAGTCTGATAGCAAGTATTCTCTTCTCTCTCCAAATTTTCCTAGCTTCTCAATTAAATGATTATTTTGCTTTCTATTATGTCTTCTATGAGAACAATTATTGTTTGTACAGCTACTAATGAGTGGTCACTGTTTGACTCTGAGCCCAATGATCAAGTTTTGTCATGAATGACTATTTTAGGAGCTCTTGTCTGAATATGCATCTGTTTTAGAGAAAAGCTGAAAATCCATATTGAATGGTAAGCCCTAAGCACAACATTTTCTTGCAACACCTACCCTGATGATGCTCTAGACCTGCGCTAAGCTGCTTGTTTCAAAAGTCTAAGTAATAACTAACTGGTCACAGTCTGCAGCATATAAAACCCTCGTGTCCATGTAGGATGTGCAAAAAGTCTGCATTAAACTCAGTTTTCCAGCCCTGAAAATGACATTATACCATATTTAATAACTGATATTCTTTATGCAAAAATGCTCCAGACATCAGAATCATTGAATATTTTTTGATGGAACCTCTGGAATTCTTCTGGTCTAGCTTTCTTGTCTGAAAAGGTTGTTCAGGGCCTTGTCCTCTCAAGTGTTGGACATCTCTGAGGAGATCAAGTCTCCAGGACACCAGAACAGTTTAAGTACCAATGTAATCTGCTATCCTGTGTCTGAAAGTCACAAATAGTTGGTATTTATGGGAATATTAGTGAGTAAGCCTACAATAGTCCTTCCCATTACACAAATCTATGAGATAGCCTTCCTTTGCATGGAGTTTTGGGTTTATTTCATGCATTTCTGGGATCAGTGGGATGTGTTTTTGAGATCACTGGGATTAACAGTTCATGGTAGATATGAGAGAGAGGATGCACAGGCAGATTTTGGATTCAGTCCAGGTTCTCTCAGTAATTTGATTTCCTTCTATGGAAAGGAAATCACCTGTTTGGTGGATGAAGTGAAAACTGGTGGATGTAATCTTTCTAGATTTTAGTAAGGCCTTTGTTACTGCCTCTCACAACATTCTTCTGAACAGATTGTCCAACTGTGAGATAAACATGTTCACACTATGCTGGGTGATGAACTGGCTAACTGGCAGAGCTCAAAGGATTGTAGTGAATGGAGCTACATCTGGCTGGTGGACAGTCACTAGCAATATTCTCCAGGGGTCAGTTCTAAGAACAGTTCTGTTCAACACTTTTATCTATGATCGGGATGCAGGAGTGGAATGCATCCTCAGCAAATTTGCTGATGACACTAAACTGGGAGGTGCTGTTGACTCCCTGGAGGGATGAGAGGCCTCACAGTAGGATGTAGATAGGTTGGAGCATTGAGTGACCATCAGTGGCATGAAGTTCAATGGACTTGGTGATCTTGGAGGTCTCTTCCAACCTAGATGGTTCTGTGATTCTGTGATTCTGTGAAAGGTAAATGTTGGGTGCTACACCTGGGACAGAGTAATGCTGGACACAGGCACAGACTGGAAGCCGAATGGCTGAGGAGCACCTCAGCAGAGGGCCCTGGGGGTGCTGGTGACAGCAGGCTCAGCATGAGCCAGCAGTGTGCCCTGGCAGCCAGAGGGCAAACGCCATTTTAGGGTGCATTAAACACAGCACAGCCAGGTGGCCAAAAGAAGTGGTTCTCCTACTGGATTTAGTGTTGGTGCTGCCTCAACTTGAATACTGTGTGCAGTTCTGGGCTCCACGATATAAAAAGGATGTTAAGGTACTTGAAAGCATCCAGAGGAGGACAACAAAGCTGGTAAAAGAGCTGGAAGGCGCGTCCTGTGAGGAGAGGCTGGGGACACTTGGGTTGTCCAGTCTAGAGAAAGGAGGCTGAAAGGTGACTTCTCAGGACCTGCAGCATCCTGAGGAGGGGAAGCGCAGAAGGAGGTGCTTGTCTCTGCTCCCTGGGCACTGCTAACAGGATACATGGGAACGGTGCAAAGCTGTGCTGGGGGCGGGTCAGGCTGGACATTATCATAGAATCCTAGAATATCCCGAGTTTGAAGGGACCCACAAGGATCATCGAGTCCAACTCCTGAGTCTGCAGAGGACCACCCCAAAAAATCAGGTCATGTGTCTGAGAACATTATCCAAATGTTTCTTGAACTCTGTTAGGGAAATAGCCTGGACAATTCCCCCCAGTTTTATTGACCAGTATGATACCATATGGTATAGGACATCCCTTTGGTCAGTCTGGATCATCTGTCCTGGCTGTGTCCCCTCCCAGCTCCCTGTGCACCCCCAGCCTCCTCGCTGGCAGGGCAGTATGAGAAGTTGAAAAGTCCTTGGCTTTGTGTAAGCACTGCTCTGCAACAACTAAAACATCAGTGTGTTATCAGCATCATTTTTCTCCTAAATTTGAAACATGGCAACATACCAGCCACTGTGAAGAAAATTAACCCCATCTCAGCCAAAACCTGGACACACTGAAGTGTTCAGGCAGTTGGACTAGATGATCTTTGAAGGTCCCTTCCAACTGAACTATTCTACTCTATACCGTGCTATGCTATGCTACGCTATTCTGTTCTTGAAATGAATTTTCCCATGTGTAAAGACAGGAAATTATAGATAGCATTTTATGAAAGATTGCATCAAATAAACATGAAGTCCATGGCCTTAATATGTACTATTGCCCTTTTTCATTAGACCATCTCCTGCTTATGTCAAAGAAGCCTGACATTTCTGTTCATCTGGGTGTCCTGGTAATTGATATTGCATGCCTTTGCAAGTCAGAGTTTTTTGGCTGGAAGTACTCAAGCTACTCCTGATGAAGCTGAACCACACGGCAGCTCACAGGTTTCAGCTCCTGCTGAATTCATCCTGATCCCCACAATGGTCTTTGGTGGACTATTTTGCTGCTGTGTGAGGAAGGTTTTTTGGCTCCTCCTGAGTTTGTATCAAGGGGCTTACCCTCTTCTTTGTGAAATAACAAGGCAGGATGGCACATCACTTTGAAAGATGATTGACCACTGTACTGCGTCAATAGTAAAATTAGTGAAGAGGACAACACGGTACACACAGCTTGCTGGATGTTTCCTGCTAAACCTCTGAGGAAGCACAGGAGAATGACTGCATTACTAAGCACAGAGCCTACTTGGGCTCCTGCCCCACACCTTGGCTGATGTTTTTCCAGCACACACGGAAATAAAAATAAAATTGCAACAGCACCAGTTATACCAATTTGTGAATGAGTTGGTCTTTGTCTTTATTCCTAATTTGGTTTGGACTAGCACCAACTTTGAATTCTTTATGGATAGAAGATACTTCTGATTAAAAGATACATCTTGATTTAAAGGACAACTAGTGTGTTGGACACATAATACATGGCTACCAGGAGCACGACTGATTGCTGATAATTTAATTCCTATAACAGACTAGAGAAAGCTTATTACCTGGCAGCCAGTATTCAATCACTATTTTCTGAAATAAACAGCCTATCAGACAGCTAACAATAAAAAAGCAAACTTGATGTCCTTAATTTTGTGTATTTTAAAATGTAATATACTGTGCTAACACAGACATTCTAAAAGCTGTCTCCTTGCTAATTCTTCTTAATTGCTTTTTCCTGTATTTGTGGCATGGCTTATTTAAGTAAATGCTATTGTTACATTAATTTTAAAATCTGATGTATAGGCTAAATAAGATAGCATAATAGAGGATGAAATGCACTAAAATACTGTCTTCTATGTTGTACTCATGAAGTTCATAGTTTTTTAGTGTGCTATAGAAAAAGAAGCATTTTTAAATCAGTGAGTACAATTGATTGTGTATTTCCTTTCAGTATATTGCTCTTGGAATCATAGAAACGACTAGAGCAATCATGGCTGTAGAAACACTCATGCATCTGGGCCACAGAGAACTAAGTACTGTAAAATAAAATAATTCCCTCTCCTCCCAGCCAACCCAAAACCTTGTTTGCTTCCACAGAAAACTTGGTGTTGTATTATGACAAACTGTAATAAATGTGAGATGGATAATGGAGATAAGGTGGGAGAATCTCATTCATTTTAATTAATTAATAAACCAGATGATAGCAAATCTACAGAAAAGACAACAGTCCATTCAGTTATCTGTCTTTTACTGATGTAAAACCAAGTCTGAAGTGACATTGGTTATAGATCAAATATACAGCTGGCTGTGAATTGCCAATGTTTTCTGAATGAAAAAAAAATAATTTTTTTTAACAATCAAAACATAAAAAATAAAACGAAACAACAACAACAAAGCCAACAACTGGAATTGCTTTGTATGCTTTAAGTAAAAATTGACGTAAGTATTTAATTGGGTCACAAAGCAAAACATTTTATTTGCTTAAGAGATGCAAGGCATTGTTTTTCAGATTAGATGAACATTAACCTGTGTCTAAGATACCCAGTGGAACCAGAGAAGCTGCACTTTGGGTTATCTCACACTCCTATACTCTTCTAGTTGGCCTTTTTGGCTGGATGAGTTTTCCATACTATACTGCTGTTTTCTCTCACTGAATAAGCAATATGTTCAGTTGAAACATAAGATAAATTAGTCCACAGTTCAGCCCAGGACTTATTTATGATTTAGAGAAAGCATACTTTCCAGTGTAAAGAAGAATGAACTTCAATTCTGAATGTCCGAAATTCAGTTCCAGGCATTTTGACTCTGATAATGTATGGCATAAATTTCTCTTACTGCAATATATATGCAATAGAATATGAAAATGTTTCTCTGTTGTTCTTGAAATTATTGAAGAAGAAAACCATCAATGAAATCAACTTCTAGCATATTTATATTCTGTTTAAAATGGCAATGAGAGAAAAGAGAAGAAAAGAAACTGAAAATTGGCTAAGAGATAGAAATATACGGTCGGAAAACATGCAGATTTAATATGGGCAACATAGTGGGAAGTTTCCTTATAGATACATTGAGGTTGTGGAGATTAAGGAATCTGTCACCTTTTATCTCTGCTTCCCTGTGCATAACCTATTTTGGCTATATTCTAAATGTACTAATAAACACTAAAGGCGATTGAAAAGAAATCAAGTCATAACTTCTACTTCCTTTTGAGTGTCCATCTGAAATGATCAGTTGCAGAAAAGTATATAATAAATATATATATATATATATACATACATATATATATAACATTTTGGAAGAAACGGCACAGATGCTGCCAGCTATGCCCTCTGGCTCTCTGAGAGGCAGAAGCTCCTCTTGGGTTTTACAGTATGCTCTGAAGTGGAGTTGTGTTTTAATTGCTCCATCCATCCCTATTAAGGGAAAAATAATCTAATGAGAAAACAGATATTGTATATACATTACACTAAATACCTGTGGTTAAAAAAATATTAAGGCTGCTAAATGGAGCACTGAAAATCCAGGAAATATGGCATGTATGGCTCCAGTGTTACCTTAATTTAGCTTCTGCAGCCAACAGCATTATGATGCAGTTCCAGAGACTCCTGCTTTCCTTAATGAATGGCTGACTGGTCTTTCATGACTGCTTGACTCTTCACATTCGGTACGTAGTCCCAAGTCTTATTTATCATACAAAGTAGAAACCCTGTTCTAAGTACAGGGTTATTAATTTCCTCACAATTTTTCATTTACGCCGACCCCCCCCCCCCCCCCCCCCCCTTCTGTTAATGGTACTCATGGTACTCATTGTTATAATATTCAATGTCTTCATGGACATTCAGTAATGCATTTCTGTAAAATCCTGGGAGGTGGTGGGTGATGGCAGTTATTTGTTATATCTGTTGTTACACTCACAATATTGTTTATAGGCAAAGAGGAAACACTTTATATATCAAAAATTATTGTCATAACTGAAATTTTTACAGTCTAATACAAGAATCACTATTTGTCCAAATTTAATTACTTCAGAAAAGACTACTTTTACACAAAAAGTCTCATTAAAGATAATATGGTTAAAATTGTTATATACACACAACTTTCTACCCCTTCTCCTGGTGTTATGCTCAACCTTCCCCTGCTCCCCTGGGTCCTAAGGTCAGTAGTTTCATTATGGTGTTGGGGGTGCAATACAGAGCTGTCAGCATTTGGAGTCTTTCATGGGGAGGAATATGATGTTCCTTTTCATTGTTTCATCTTCATTACTCTAAAATATACTTGAGGTCTTTTTTATATGCCTGTTAACATACATTTACATCTTTGTTCTTTCCTCATGGGTCTGTGGGTTCACATTGCATGCAAATTGGCTATATATGGTACCCTTTACAATGCTAAGTCTTTACTCTCTGTTATACCTAAACTTAGTTTTGTCCAGCCTTAGGTCAGCATTTTTTTAACTGACCATTGGCGAGTTGCTTATAGCTGTTAGTCTTGAGTGACATGTCTTTGTCACATTTCTTATCATCCCATGCAGGTATTCCTCTACACTTTGTCCTGTCTCCCCACTTCCCTGCTCCTGTATCAGGCCTGTGTTTCTCTGCTCTGCATCACTACATGTTAGAGTTATAAAATTATGAAGGTATCATAAAAAGATAAACAAAAGTAAAACTGGTTAGCCATAGATACCTGGTAAATAAATAAAATAAAATAAAATAAAATAAAATAAAAGCCTTACAGATAAACCAAGGAAACTGAAGTTGCAGGCATGTCAAGAAAAGTTCAGAGAGAGAAAGCTGAGCAAGCTTCAGGCCTGAGGCCTTACGAAACTCAGTACAAAACATACAGTCTGTTACTACCTTTGACAATACTAAATTACAGGTCTCACAATTACAGCATGCACACTGAGAAATAGATTAATTAGAAAGAAAATGCTGCATTTCTTTAAAGAACACTTACTTGAACCTCTTAAAGGCTTTTTTTTTTTTTTCCTAAACCTTAGGCTTCAGGTAGTGTTAATTTACTGAAAGTACTTTTAGTTCCTAATTATATCATCACAATAGCACTGTAAACAGAGGTGACAATGAACAGACACATGCTGAGCTACGATGTTATACCTGGTAATAAAGGGCACATTCAAAAATTTTGCAGTTAAATTGCCATTCAGCTCAAAGCCTGGACATTCAGGGTGAGTTCCAATGGTGTCTATTGACTGCTTTGACCTGTTCTGGGGATGCAAAGCAACCATAAACTTGACTTAACTGGCCAGTAAAGTGGGTTTTACTGCTGCTTTGTGTCACTCAATTGCTCCAAAGCAGCTGGAATATCCCATGCATCTGGCCCCAGATGTTTATGTTGAGCTTATTCAAACTATTCTAACCTCTTTGACTATGAAATCTGTTAGAAACATCACAAGAATAAGCTCTCTCCGTCTCCTGCTCTTAACCAGAAGTACCAGGAGACAGTCAGCCTGTCAGTTTCATCACACTTTTGATTTGGTAGACTGTAAATGGAAAATAAAATCACCAAATCTTACTTGGGTGTTTCAGAATCCCTCCTCACTTGTGATTAAATTTTAATTCCAAGAAGGCTCATTGTGTTTTGGTGGTGGTGACATCACCTCATTTCCATCTAAATTGATTACTGCTCTAGTGTTGTTGATATACATTGCAGGACTCACCCTATAGCACATAGTCCTATGCCTAATTGTTCTGATCTTGAGTTGCAAATAACTTCTGTGTTACAAATTCAGTTATCTATTCTGTTTTGTTCCATTCTAGTTACTGTGTTATCTATTGCTGTATTCCAAAAGGTGGTCTTGTGTAGGATTCATTTCACAGGAGTTCGGGTGTCTGTCTGCAGCACAGTTAGAACCCTTACATTCTCTTTACAGGTGATGGTGAGAAAGATGTTACTACATTTCACTCATCTGACTTCTTTTGGACACTTAATGCATGATTTCCAACCAATGTTAGAATTATTTTATAACATTTTTGATTGGAAATGTCATAAAAATTGATTTTGCTTTTAGTGAAAGTTTATAATGCCTTCATTCATATCAAATACAGACTCATAATAAATGGTCCCACCCAAGTCAAGGGTGGAGTAAGGTACTTGTTGTAAGATTCTTGCAGTTTGTCCCATGCTGCTGCCAGCTCCAGTCTGGATCTGTATGGCTCCTATGATGAAATTCAGGTAACAAGAAAGTGCTAGCTGATCCATATTCTGCATACAATCATAGATCTCTGTGATATTTAAGATCATTTTTACTGTGACACCTATGTCAACTCTGAGATATTTCTCCCCATCAGATGCAAATCCAACTTTTCATAAGAAAAAAAATAATGTAAAATTATAGAAAAATATTTCTGGCTTGAGTCACTTGAAGCACAGCCAAGCAAAACACTGGGGACTTCTCTGTGAGGAACGTCTTTTATTTTTGGCAGCATAGATGAGCTAGATGACCTAATAGAAGATAACTATCTCTAATATCTTTGATTAAAATTCCTTAACTTTTGGCATCTATTTATCAAAATATTGAGATTTCAGCTTACACTTTACAACATCCTTAAAGAAAAGTCCTGCAAACATGAGTTTTCTCTAAACTATCTCTCAGGCTTCACTTTATTAGTATTCCGCCGATTTGTTGTTTATTGAGTAGCTGGACATAACTACAAGGACTTCTGTCCTATCTTATTACTTGAAGATTAACTTGTAACCTAAAATAAGTCACTCATGCTGCAAACAGCAGAGATCATCTTATCTAGCTGAAATACCTGTCACATTCTTTTTAGTTTTTATTTTAAAACAGGCATCAGGAGAAATTGTTTGACATGTGGTGTCAAAGACTTCCAGTGCTCCCTGCTAATTTCCCCAAAGTGTCACTAACAGCTGAATTCAGATAAAAGAGTCTAGGGTTACAGACTCCATTTCTGCATTGTGTTTTTGTCTACCAAATAATCCTTCAACCACTAGCCTGCTGTGCTCCTTGCTTATGTTCGCTCACTTTCCTGTCATCACCCAGTTCAACTGCCCACCAGCAACATCACATGGCCTCAGACTCCTGCACCAGCCCACTTATCCCTCTGTTACGTCTGCATAAGGCAAAGCAGAGGTACTTTTAAAATCTCTTTTGACTATCAAATTAGGCCTCGAATCTCACGAAAGCTCCAATTCCAAGATTACATGATTAATATAAGGTCCCACCTGTAAGATTAAACTCTAGAAAACAGAAGTCAAACCACCATGTGGGAGACTTCCCTCACTCATATGCCGTATGGGCCATATGCCAGGACCATGACCCACATGTGTAGGGAATACTTTCATTTATGTTTTCTCTGTACAAGTGGTCAGGTATAGCTAGAAACAACTGCGTCTACATACAGCAACTGCTGTCTGAATAGCAACAGGAACATCCCACTATTTGTACATAGTACATATAGGATCTTTCAATCTCTTCTGCACCTCTGCACCTCTGCTAGGAATTACCATTTGGTATATACAAGCAAGAAAATGACAGCTTTCATTGTAATCACAGAGATTACAATGAAATTTTAATTTTATTGCAAGCTGTGCAATAAATGCAAGTTATAGATGAGCTGAAGTTCTTGGAATTTATTTGGCTACCCACGAAAGTGTAGATTTTATTCTATTTCCTCTGACATTTCACCAAGATGTTTCTCTCTGAGGGGGTTATTGCATTAGTGTTTCAACTGATATGAAGTGTGTGCTTTGCTTTTTAATTTCTAATTGATCACAGTCTTACTACATTAGGTACTTTATATTGGGTTACGTTAGCTGGTGCAGTATTAACAGTCCAGTTAGAGAAAAGACAGAGTTAGAAATGAATCCAATCCATCTAGTCTTATAGAAATAAGATGCCACCTATTTTGGACAAATCTATAGCTTTAGATCTGCTTGCCATAAACTTCAGCTAATGCATTGATGTTTCTTGCTTATTCATGCCCCGAGATTCTCCATTGCTTTTGCATAACTACACTATGCACATAATGTTTTTCCTGGTGTGTTGCCTTTATGTATTTGAAAGACATCTCTTCCCCTGAAGTTGGCACCGTTAACTGTCTGACAGGGGTAGCATTTATAAACATTACCCTTTAGAACTTGCACATCTGGCTGAAACCAATAGTTCACTCGTCTAGTTCTTATAGAAGAGTTTCCAAGGCTAAAACACTTTCATGACATTTCCAGTTTACTGTTTACTAGAAAAAATGTTGAATTCCTGAATATGACTGAAACAACTCATATTGTACTTCTCCTCTTTCATTGGTATTTATTATTTATCATTGTCTTCACAAAAACATATATTTGGACATAATTTTAAAGTAACACCGAATGTTAAAATGAGAGGTATTATAAAACAAACCACATCTGAAACTATGTCCTTATGGTTTCTGGGTTTTAAAAAAAATGAGAGGAAAAATAAAGGTGGTCTGAAAGCTTTGGAAATAGATTGAAGATTCTGGATTATTAGATAGTCTAGATAAAACAGACATTTTTATATTCAGTTTATGCTTTTTCTCCAATCAAGACACATCTTGTGTTTAAATTGGGCATGATTTGTATTTTTTAAAACGGGTGCAGATACAATGGCATGTTAATAGAGAGACATTTCCAGAAGACATACTTAAATATATGCCTAACTTTACTCATATTGGTAAGTAGCCTGATTTTGTCTGGAACTGTGATGTGGGCAAAGTTACAGAAACGTCTAGTCTTACCAGACTGGGAATCTCTCTCATCCTGACTCCACACCAAAGTCAAAGCCAGGTGCCTGCCAGCTCTTCCCTATACATCCCAGAAGCCCCTTTTTTGAAGGAAGAGGAAGTGGGCTGTTCAACCAAGAAAGTGCCAATTTACAAAGCAGAAATATATATAATTGTGTATTATCTGCATAGCAAGACTCGGCAGTTACTAGCACTTAATCATTTGATATTAGCCAGTTTATTCCCAGCAGAGTAATACAAGTGTAGTATCATAGAGTCAGTAGAACATAGATGTGTTTTAGCCCTGAGCCAATGTCTTGAGCAACAAACAGAACTCAAGGGGTCTCGAGTTTTTCTTGGTTGTTATCCCTGCTTTTTGTTCAGGGGGTTATGGAAATCTAAGCTGTGCTGTCTTTCAGTATCCACATACAGTACAGTTGTACTTTGTACATTTGTTTAAAGGATTCTGTTTGAATCACAGTGAACCTCAAAAGTTGTCACAGATAGTGGACTGATCATCCCTCAGGCACTCTGGAAATATCATTAGGGAACTGTCCAGCGAAAAAAAAATCTCCCTTGAAGAGCATGTTTCAGTATTATGCCCCTTTCATTGGTGTTACCTGCTGCAGAGAGCAAGCTGGGAACTGGTAAAAGGTGTGCACTGGGGGAGACTGTAACTGTTCTGGCTTATGCATTCTCCTCTCTGCCTGATCCTGAATGAAACATTTGTTCTTTATGTCAAGCAATAGGAGTAGATTTGGTTCTTAAAGATAACTGAGGTGGTAGTGGATACATGAGGAGAAAGAAGCCTCTTTTCCATTTAACTGTCTAATGCCACCCACTGTCTGTCTACAAAGTGCAAAAATTGGGTATTGATGCATGCTAGACTGGATGTAGGAAAGACAGAAAGGACATAAACTTGGCAGTCAACTCAAATATTCAAAGACTCTTTTTCTCCATGTGTTTTCTGGTCTTCCTTGGTCAGAGATTTCCCTCTTCTCATTTAATATCCTTTCATAATTTGCTGGTGAATGTTTTTGCAAAAGTGACCTACCCATCTGTATATCTAACCATGAGAACTTTGAAGAGACTTCAATATTATTCAGTCTTAAATGTGGAGTACTTTACAAGCAGTTGGACATTTTGCTACAAAACAATTTTATTTTGCTTTCTTAGAGATCAGCGATACGTATGTAGTGGAAATGATCCTTTTATCCAAACCTTCCTCTAGGCTCAGTTTTACTCTTCCATTCTATTGCCATTTTTCTTCTGCCATTAGTAACCCTGTCTGTGTTCCCCTGCTTAATAAGGTGTTAACTGTTTCTGTCTACCCCATCACCTGCAATAAGACACAGCGTTAATGTCCGGTTAGACAACTTGCTTGGATACCTCAAGATGTGAGTAGATATAGCTTAAAGCATACAATGACGATTCTCCACTTGGCTTATATAATTGTCAGTAACTTGATTTAAGATTTGCCTGCCATCAGAAATGAATTATACTACAGAATTTGTGTTTTTCCCGTTTGAACTCTGGAATGCCATTAGTGATGATTAGTGCCAGATATCATTAAAATTATGCATGAAAAATATAAATGCTCTGCAAAGCAATTACCGATTTACAGTCCCAGACCATTTTTTGGTTATCCCAAGCTCTCCCTGTTTGAATGAGGGAAAAAAAATGCTGTCATGGGTCCTTAAGGCTACTTTCAGGATTTTATCTTATTTACTTATTTATTTATTTTTCAAAAATGGACTCAAGTCTTACTTAGAAGCAAAGCAAATTTGATGTCCCAGCTCCTTAGCAAATCTGGGCCTGAAAGCATCTGAAAATTCCACCCAGAAGCTGAGCGTACTTGAAACGTGACTCTTGCCGAAGTGGGAATAGCGAGCACTTCAGAGCACCACAAACCTGAACTGCTCATTGGTGTGCTTTATTTCTGTGATGTAATTAAATTTCTAGAAATATGACTGCTAGCCAGCCATGATTTGAACTAGGTACAGTGTAGGCAGATATTATACAAATTTCCCTACACAAGATCTGCTAATGCATCTCAGTTTGAATTTGTATATCTGCCAGGTTTGCACTCATTTGGCGAGAGGCTTCCTCATTTGGGATTAATTTTAAGACTCTTTTAAAAAGTGTCTCTACTTGTGATGAAACATTTTGCTGTGTGTGAATAAGATGTATAAAATCTCATTTTAAAGGCCAAATTCATCTCTGGTGTAACTTCTGGGGAATTCCCACGATACATTGAAATCTTCCTCGTTTGGATGATCACAGCTCAAGGAGCCTGAATACTCCTTCAATTTGATCCCTGTGCATTTTGCACAGAGTGCCAGTCATCCATTGGTTTTCTGATGTGTTCGTATATATAGAGAGATGAGGTAGTCACAGATCATTTTCATTTTAGTCTCAGCCAGAAAGAAAACTCTACTGATGAAGTGAATGTGACATATAGCTTAACTATTCACACGTAAGAATAATATATGCTTTACAACTTATATAAATACATATAAAATAGTAAAACTTCCTTTTTTTTTCTTTCTTTCTCCAAAATAAACATATTAAGAAATTAACTGGTGAAAGAAGTTTCCTGCAGTGTAAAGCTGTTATATTTATTATAACTAAGTCATCTATCTGCCTTTTTGAACACAATAAATAGCCAGCAACAAAACAAAATAGAAAACAAAAATCCAAAACCAAGCCCTGAACTGCTCATGTGAGCTGATAATATCATTCAGGACTAAAGGTTCCTTTTGTCTTCCATGTGATACTAAAAAACTCTTAGACTGATAAAATCAGCAAGGACAGGGCAATTGTCATTGCTCATTTTATGACCTCGGGCATTGCTCCAGTGCCTCAGACTGCCTTGGCACCATTAGTCCCTAGACTGCTTCTGCTGATCTTAAAGAGGCTTTTGTTGGTAATCAGTACAGACTCTGGAATCCCAGGACACCACTGCTAGTTATGCTGAGCTAAAATCATAAGGAGTGCAAGCAATAACAAGCACCAAGGCCCATGCTGACCCTTAGCAGCTGTTTATATGCAATCATAAGTGAGCAAATGACTTTCCAAATGAAAAGGCATGTTTTTGGAACTGATAATAAATCAATCTTTAAAGAACGAGAAATACTTATTAGTTTTATTCTCTGCTAGGCTGTAAAAAAAAAAACAAATAAGAACCCCCGCCTTAGAGCCAGACGGCTTTCACATATATAGGGAGATTTAAAGGGGTTGTACATCAAAAGGGAGCATTTTTAATAGTGCTCACATGACAGAAGAACACTACCGCACTTCTGAAAGTGATACACTCCAGCTTAATGAAAGGTAACTTTCAGAAAACCAGCTACATTCCCATCAGATCTCTGGTAATTAGTAAAAATAAAACATATATATACTTAACAGGGAAAAGGAATAATAAGCAACACAATTCTGGTAGTGTGAATTTCAGTATCACGGATAATGTGGTAAGGCGGTTCTTACTTCAAAAAGTTTGAAGGTAATTAATAACAGGGGAGACTTTTACAGATGCAGGCGAGAAAAGGCATCAGCGTCCTGTGTGAAGGGGGGAAGTGCTGCCCCAGCAGCTCTGCTCCATGCTCCTCAGGGCAGCCTTGGTGGGAAGTCCGTGCCCATGCCCGGCCCCAGCGGCACGGGTGCTGGTAGGGCCACCACCTCTTCCCCCAGCTGATGTGCTGAGGACACTCTGGTGGCAGAGGAGCTGGGGGACGCTCACCTGTACCAGCCTGATGGACGACCTGCTGAGACCCTATATCTCTACAAATGTAAAGAAGTAACTTTTCTCTCTCCCTTCGTACTAGCAGTGTATATCAACAGAGTTTACATGGAACAGACTGAAGGCAGGATTTATCTGGATGAATTAGGGGTTTACATCTGAGCTGGCCAGATTTTCTAAGAACAGTGTGTCTCATCCTCAAGAGGACCTGTAAAACAGTTTAAATGATCTACACCACAGCAATACAGTCTTTCTGCAGACCTTGAACAGAGCTGACAATGACTGTTCCAGGTATAGATGTCTGTATGGCAGACACCTTAAGCTCGGGTAAAACAAAACCTCCAAGAACCATCTTCATGTATTCCTTTTGTTGGTTATGAATCCCAGGTCAAGAAAAGGTTGGGAATATTGAAGCAGGATGAGCAATATCATGTTTGTAGCTGTGGTGTTTTTTGAACTTTTGCAGAGGACTACCACACCCCTCTGATGTTTTCTTCATAGCATAGTGACTGCTGCAAGATTGACACAATGTAATATTAATAGAAGAAATCTGGTTTGAATTCTCTTAAAGTCAACATCGTTGTAAATCTAATAAATACTTGGATATTGACTTGCTAGTCACCATCTGCAGAATTTAAAAATCTGAAGCTCATTTTAGTCTTATAATTAATAAACAAAAGCCCTCAGACTTAAAAAATCTCAAAGACATCATTAGCTACACGGTATTTTTATGGTGCTATCCCTAAAAGGATATTAAAGTGCTTTGAAAGTGGGCTGATCCCTCAATATAATGTTGCAAGAGGAAAGTTTTTTTATTGCCATTCAAAACAGAAATGGAAGAAATTACTGAGATATATAGGCCAAACTTTGAACAACAAGCATTGAAATGCTTAGCTGTGTGCTAAGGAGCATTCTCATGTTGATTGTAAGACACAAGGGAGAAGGTGAGAGATGCATTACAGTAGTAGCAGTGCATAAACGGTAGCCTAGTTTGTAGGTCCTTCCTCAGGGAAAAGCACACACGGCCCATGCTGCAGCTGAAGTCACTCTGGACATGTACAAACTACTTTAGGGTTGGATTAGCAAGTGTTTTCTGAAGGTCATTTAGAATTTAGAATAGAATAGAATAGAATAGAATAGAATAGAATAGAATAGAATAGAATAGAATAGAATAGAATAGAATAGAATAGAATAGAATAGAATAGAATAGAACAATTCAGTTTGAAGGGACCTTTGGAGAGCATCTAGTCCAATTGCCTGACTACTTCAAGGCTAACCAAAAGTTAAAGCATATTAATGAAGGCATTGTCCAAATATCTCTTTGAAGACTGACAGGCATGGGGCATCAACCGCCTTGCTGGGAAGCCTGTTCCAGTGTTTGACCTCTGTCATGGTAAAGAAATGTTCCTTGTATTTAGTCTGAACAGCTGGCACAGCTTTGTGCTGTTCCTTCACATCCTGTCCTCAGTTACCAGGGAGAAGAGACCAACACCTCCCTCTCCACTTCCTATTCTTTTTAGGAAAGCAGCCTTGAAAGCACAAATTGTGCTTGGCTGAGGTGGCTGATGAGGGGAAGAGGTAAGATGGAGGCAGGGAGCACCACTGGAGACTCCGGTGGAGTCAGCCAGGTGGTTGGACACATTTGCTTTTTTTCCTGGCACAATTTGCTGTGGGCACTGTCAGGTGCCCAGTAACAATTAGGATATGCTAATTGCTGAATGAAGTATGCTAATGATCAGATGAAGCAGATGCTAATAAGATTGGCAGGGGTACAGTTACCCTGACAGCTGAGTAGCAAAATAATGTTTTGAGCAAAAAAACACTAAGAAGGTGAGGGTATGGGGAGGTGCCCAACTAACCTCTCTGAAGGCCTTTGTTCCCAAGAGCGAGATTGTAATTTACTGGTACGTGCATAGGCGGTGCTTGTGCTGCTCTCTATGGTAACCTAAATCTGATCTGGAGTCTGCCAGCAGAATAATGTATTGTCTCTGACAGGGATAAGCTGCCCTTATCTGCCCAGTGTGACTGGCCAAAAAAGGAAAGTCAGACATGTGGTAGCTGTAGGAATATCTGGTTTTACCATGAAATCATCCAGTAAACACAATGCCATGTGGCTCATTCCAACTGTTGGTACTATGTGTAACTGAGGCATGCCAGCACCTGGAGGGACTCTCCAGCATAAAAAATATGACCTTTCCAGATATTTATGGACAGTGAGAATGAAGGCTCCTGCTGGTGGCCAAGGGCAGATTTGATAAATAGAAGCAGGTAAGGCAAATGAGAGGTAGTGTCATTTAACTTTGATGTTACCAATTGGTATTTTCTTCATTAAAAATAAATAAATAAATAAATAAAAATCCCATCTAACCAAAGAGTGTGAGCCTTGACAGTTTATCTGTGTGTGTATTTAAAAAAAAGAAAAGAACATTTTTTACTTTTGCTATTTTTCTTCATTTTGTGGAGTTAACTGCAAAATTAAAGATTTACTGGGGGACCTGTGAAATAAGACCATTTCTTAGGATCATTGAGGATTCAGAAGACTGCCATTGGGGTTCATGTTCTAAGTCTCTCTTACCCCTTAAAAAGGCATCTGCATCTTATGCTTTACTGAATTTCTGATCACAGTTTCTAATTCCGCCTCCAGAAATTTCTAAGGTCTTAACAAAGCATGTAATGCTTGGTTAGATCGTTCAAGCAGAACATAAAATTTTTCAGAAGTGCATGCACATACTTCTGCCTAGTCCCAGAACCACCCAGGTCCTCTGCAAACTTATCTTTCTGACTGGAGAGGTCCCCAGAACACAGAATTTTGTCTTTCTACATGTTTAGACCTGTCTTACCCTCATCAGGCTTATCAGCTAATATCATGCATCTATTTCAGCCCAATCAGCAGCCAGAAACTGGCATTTCCACCCCTCAGTTCCCTTGAGCACTTGACCTGTCAGCTACCTTACAGCTCTCTTGGAGTGAGCTTTTAACACAAGGCAGTGGGAGCTCCAGCTTTCTTTTCAAAACCAGCTGGAAAAGGAAATGGTACAGGTCTGATTTTGAAATAGTGTTTAAGTGAGAACCAACAAAATTGGATTAACCTTGTCCTCTGCCTCTGGGAACATCTACTTCTCAGAAAAATACCCCAATCACCACATTATGCAGCTGGAGAAAGCAATCACCTTCCCATGGCTTGAACAAAATTTTCACTCCACAAGTGAGAGGGTATATGTTTGTGCTGAAGTATTAGAGAGCTTCTCTGGAGAGAAAGAAACACCAGCATGTGCTGCAATACCCATGTGTGACCTTTACGGCAGGCTCCCCATAGGATTCTGTAGATATGCTCATTCATTCTGCATCCCACCCCTGGAGTCAGGGCCTAAAAATTAAACACTGTGATGCCAAAAAAGCCATTACTGGTTTTGGCCTCAAATATTTTAACAGTACAAGATCTGTTGCAAGTGGATATGGCTTTGGCCCGGAAATTTCCTTAGCTGTTTTAAAATCTCACCTTTTGGGATGGAGTAGCATTTATATTCCTTGCATGTTTCCCTCTGGGTTTCATACTCAGTTTTAAGCTATTCCTGGTGAGGACTATGAATTGATAAATGTTTGTGAAGTGCTTAGGGTGTTGATCATCGAAGGACCAGCACTATCAGGTACTGAATCTGAAAGGACTAGTGGATGACTTGCAGCCTCCTCTCAGCTGAGGAGTTAAGAGACTTTTGCAAGATATGTAAGATTGCTTATGGTCCAGGGGCAGTGACAAATTCAGTGGTGTAAGCAGTGGGATTGCAGAATATGTATCTTATTTATATTTTTCAAGGTGATTTTCGTTCAGCTACTAATGTTTTTCCCTGTTTTACCTCTATTTTTCTCGTAGAAATCAAGCAGCAGTGAAACTGCTCTCTGGGTACTGCCAGAGGATGACATAAAGTTAGGGTCTAGCTGAAGTATATATAAGAATTGAGTAGTTGAGTGCTAATAAAAATATTAGCAATTAAAATATGCATCCCTGTCACTAGGACCTTGCCCTTGAACAGTATGTTTCTTTCTGGGAAGTTGTGTAAGGGTAGTTAGTTTAAGTGGTAATGGATAATGAATGACCTGTGAATTGTAATAATGCATTTAGCTGGCACATGTTGGGTACAGGCTCACTATCCGTGTGTGAGAGGTGTTGTGGGGTGGCTTTGGAGTGGAGGAGGAGCTGAGCATTCAGCTTTAATGCACTCATACTGGGACTGAGACCAGACTGCCCACACAGTTTGCCGCTGTCTTCTGTGACAAAACTGGTACCAGAAATGGTGCCAGGAGGTGCACCTTTCCTTTTTCAGACATCGAGCTTCCTTGCCGTCTTTGCCAGTTGTGCTTATGAGCATGGACACTGAGGGAGACCAAGGAAAGGCTAAACAACCTTCAGGAAGTTCTGAGCAAAGTGAAAAAGAATATAATCTGTGTAAGTTACTTTATATTATGTTAGGTTTCTTTATTCCAATTCTTCATTTTATGTAGGTGTTGATCACTGTTCTCTACTGCATTCAGCTATGATCTTTTCCTCGCAAAGAAATGAACTAAGTGAATGAGCTCGAAGAAGAATTTTAAAATATTAAAAGCTGTCCTTCACCTCACATCTAACTCTTATGTTAGTTGTTTACATACATAATTTAATAACTTGCAGTTTTTTATATATATTATTCTGACAGTTGTAAATGAAACTGGATTCAGGAAAAATATGCTGGTACATGGAAACTGAAAATACACATTTACATTGGTAAGGCACTAGTGTATATTTTGGAGGGTTTATATTACCCCTCATTGTGGTTAGTGGTTAGTATGACTATCATGTTTTTGCAGTATTACGTATCCGAGAAAATGTAATTTTTTCTATTCCTTTTAAAATCAAATTACAATGTGACATTCAATAAAATATCTTTTGTGCAGCTAATAAAAATGAGATCCCATCTCACTGCTTTGACAAATAAACCACACAAGTCAAAATACTGCCTCTGATACAGTTTATAGCTAAGCTTTCATGTCAGCCTTTCCTATAAAAAAGCCCCATTATTTATTAATAGCCTTCTATGTCTTAAAAGTTTCTTTTTCTTGTGTGGAGAAAAAATCATTTGCCTTTTAATGGGGTGTCAGATTTGTTTTCCAAACCTTCTAAAAGGTTATCGTTGTTACATATGGACAAGTGCTTTTTTCAGAATCAATGTAAACTCTGTTACCAGGGTAATTTACTGCAGTCCCCTGGTAGCTGTACGGAAAACTTAATTTCACCATTTTGCAAAGTGGAGGGGTGGGACTCTTTCCTTGTGGTTAACTATTTGCACATGGAGTGAAAAGAAAATGCATGCTTCTAGCACATACTAAATAACTGATGGGCTCTTACCCTCTGTTTGAGTTCAGGGCACACTGGCAGTCTGGCAGGGTTCATGGCATAGAAGGATGACTGAGCCAATTAGATATACCATAAAACCTTTTGGCAATTAACTCCCAACTAGCCAAAAGATTCAGGCTAATGCTAACAGTGGATAATAAAAACTTGTTAAATTTCCATCTATTACAACCCCCCTGCCCCCCGCCAATATATGAGCCACATTTTTGATGACAGAGAAACCTGTACTGAGGGAAGAATATTATACGAAAGATCCAGAGGTGTCAGATTTGAGTCTGTCTTGCAGTTTGAGTTAAGAAATGACATGAGACACCAGCAAATATCAAATTCAGACTTGTGCATTTAATTAGAGTTTGCATTAGCAGCTGCAGTACTTTATTTCAAAAAAGGCAATATTAGAAGTGTTTTTCCTCTAATAAACACTACTTAAAAACAAACAAACAAAAACAAAACAGAAATGACTGAGAAATACTTATGATCTGAACAATGTTTTAATATAAAATTAATGTATTTTTATTAGTGATTTCTGATCCCTTTCCTAATTCCCTAGTATCATTGAGGGTGTTGGCTACATCTATAGTCCCCCGTGAAGAGTGTGTTCTACAACAGTCATTGGACCTTCAAATGGAGTGATTTGTGATCTCTATGTCCACATGGGTGGCTGTTCACATGACTGAAGACTTTTCTCCATAACCATGCTGTGCTTAAGAGAAAGCAAGCTGGTTATCACTGTTACTGAACCAGCCTGAGTCATGGAGGACTCTAGACTTTCTGAATTCCATAGCTTGCATTCATTTTGCACTGGGGAGGGACACAAAGTGCAGGGAAACTTGTGTTCATGCAGCATCAGTGGATCCTGGATGAACTTTCCCATGGCATGCTGTGCAGACCCCATCTGAGGAGAGGTTCCTCCTTCCTCCTATACTGTGGTGTTTATGTAACAAACAAAACCATATCTACAAAATCTATCTTTCTCCTGAGAGTTAGGAATGTCATAATACCCACTAGCACACAACACAGGCCAGCACAGGCACTGCAGATGATTCCCACTTTACAATGGGTGCTCCTGCTAACATACAGGCTCTCCATCCCTAAGTATGAGGTCCAGCAGAGCAGACATAGCTGCCCACACTAGTTCCTCAAATACGTCTTCAGCATGGCTGCCAATACAGCCCTAAATTACTAAATCTGCTTGGTGAGTCTCCAAAAATCCCTGCAATGGAGGCTGAGTCACTCTCTTAATATTAGCTTGGAAATGTATAAAACTCAAACCCTAAATTCACTGACTCTTGTGAAAAGATCGACTATTCACAACAAACCAAAGTTTCTAGTCATCAAAATGCAAAGTCAAATCCATGAGACAAGAATCACTGATATTATTTTGAAAGACCAGTAGTTTTTAAACCATTTATGATTTTGAAAGCCCAGCTCATTATTTTTGAAAACTCTGGGCTGGTAATATTCTTCCAGTGTTGCTATGTGTAAATATGAATGGAGAACCACAAAATAGTCTGCTGAAAGTTTTGGAATATCAAATTTTCAGTCTTCATGTGGAAAAGAGTCAGCAGGACTCTGGAAAGCTAAGCCACATGCTGATAAAAGATCCCCAGACTCTCCTGGACAAAGGTTTAGTGGTCAGATCAGCTCCTCTGAGATGAAGGAAACTCTGACATAATGCTTTTCCTTGTTTAGATCAAGAACGTGCTTCCTTCATCAAGATCAGAGACCAAGAGCCTTCACCTCACACATCTGAACTTACTCATCAGTAAACTGTTTTATATCCTGGCAGAAATCTGATGAGAAATTCTAGCCTGAATCTGTGAAGCTTTTCCCGATGAAAGTTTCATTGTAACTAGCATGATAACTCAGAGACTTCTATCTATCAGCCTTCTAATAAGATAAGTAGAGAAAAAAAAATCAAATCTGAGCACCTTAATTAATTGCATGATGGATGCCAGTTTAAGAATGAGATTATGTAGCATCAGTTGCCTGTGATAACAAGGGGCTGAATTCAGTGACCCACTGTGTCATATGGCACGAATTATATGAAGAGTTCTCCTATAAAAAGCTTTCAGAAAGTTGTAATTTTCATATTAAAGGTTTTGTCAGAGTGTCCTGGACTATCTCCAAATGGTTTATGCTGGGAGTGGGATACAACATCCTTGGCACCTGCCTAGCTGTGCTCTCAGTAGAATTACCATCCACTTATATGCTGAGAGAGTCTGAAAAAAACTGCTCATATTGATTTCTCAGCATGCTCAGTCTGCATCTCTTTTCCTTCAGAAAATCCTAAACATAAGGTGAATGTCTGTGTTTAGTGACTTTGGAGCTTTGATTTCCAAGTTTCAGGGCTTTACAGGAACATATTTTGGAAAGGGAAGACCTCTTTGTGGCCTACAGCTTTCTCATCAGGGGAGCGGAGGCGAAGGTGCTGAACTCTTCTCTCTGGTGACAGTGATAGGACCTGAGGGAACTGCATGGAGCTGCCACAGTGGAGGTTCAAGTTGGTTATGAGGAAAAGGTTCTTCACTGGGAGGATGGTCAGGCACTGGGACAGGCTCCCCAGGGCAGCGGTCAAAGCATCCAGCCTGCCAGAATACAAGAAGTGTTTGGACAACACTCTCAGACACATAGTCTGATTTTTAGGTGGTTCTGTGTGGAGCCAGGAGCTGGACTTGATGGTCCTTGTGGGTCCCTTCCAACCTGGGATATTCTGTGATTCTGTGATTTACAAGAATATATTTCAGAAACATTTTTTCTCTTCCATCTGCATACCCATGTATTTGGGAGACATGACTACAGCTTATTTCTTAGTGCCACTGACTGAAGAAGGAAAGGATATTCTGCATCTTATTCATTCAGCTCATCTCTAGTAATTTGAATTTGGGGGACTTTTTCTCCCAGAATAAAACTACATACGACATAATGTAGAGCAGAGGTATTCAATGGAGTTAAAACTAATCAAGGTAGTCTACTTGAATCAGCGTAGATACAGCAGAGCAGAACTTGAGCTAGGTGCATTCACAGTTTGACTTCCCTTGGTCTAGCTCATATAGAGACATCCCAATCATAGAACATCCCAAGTTGGAAGGGACCCACAATGATCATTGAGTCCAACTCCTGGCACCACACAGGTCTACCCAAAAATTCAGACCACATGACTAAGAGCACAGTTCAAATGCTTCTTAAACTCTGACAGGCTTGGTGCCATGACTACATCGCTGGGGAGCCAGTGCTTGACCACCCTCTTGGTGAAGAACCTCTTCCTGATACCCAGCCTGACCCTGCCCTGCCACAGCTTGGCACCATTCCCTCGGGTCCTATCACTGGTCACTGGAGAGAATAGATTGGTGTCTGCCCCTCCACTCCCCCTCGTGAGGAAGCTGTAGACCCTTCACTATCTTTGTAGCCCTAACTGATGTTTCTACCTAGCATTTTATACTGAGCATGCTGTGTGCTGTCAGACAAACTTGTGTCTGTGCAAACAAAGAATTAGGCCTCAGAGGATGAGGATGTACAGCAATCAAGAAGCAGAATTTTGGCATGTGGAGACTGTCCTACCCTGCTTTGATGTATATTGTTGGAGTAGCAAGGTTATGATGCAGCAGGATGAACAAAAAAACCAGACAGAATTGGTACAGCCCATAAATACCCTGAGTATCTACCCTGTGGTAGATATCCAAGGAGTATAATACATTGGTATAAAGTAAAAATAGATCAAATATTGTTTTCACATGCTGTTGTTGCACCATTCAGCTATATTATGTACTTATTCATAATTTTATCCCTAGAATAACTTTATATTTTAATAACTTCACATGAGATCTCTGTTTTTGGATACTGCAAGTATGAGTTTGTCATTGGAGTCTGGACTTACCTCTCCTCCTCACTGCAACATGAGCTAATATTCATCTGTAGGAAAAATAAATAAATAAAAATTGAAAGCCCTTGAAATTTCACCAGTTTCTCCTCCTCATGGCCAGGTACCACTGAAATAAAACAAACAAACAAACAAGAACAGTAACATTGGACAGGGATACAGAAGTATTAAGTCTTTCTCTACCCCAGAGCTAGCAGAGAGGCAGTCCTGTCACACATGGGAACTGTGAGGGGATGAAATGTGCTTAGACCCTCTGTGAGCCCTGCATGTTGGTTCAGCCTGTTGAGGCTAATGAGGCAAGAGGACATTCTGTGTGCTGAGGAAAAATTTTAAAATACCTTAGCCTCTAATTTGAAATGAATATCTAGTGAATATTAGCATTTATTTATTTTTTTTTTTTACAAAACTGAAAAATTTGGCAAAAAATGTGTAGATCTTAAGAGGGTGGGAAAAGACAAATTCCCAGCTTAAATGGCACTCCCATACTGTTCATTCAGAGCAGATAATTTGTCTGTAATATTGTTGTAAGAATTATTCTAACACAGTGAATCCCCATTTTTCTTTAGAAACTGTTCATCTTTAGAAACTATTTCTGAATTTTTAAATATTACTACTACTACTTTTGTCACACTGTGGCAGTCACACAACATGAAAAATTTTTGCTCAGACTATTAGCATTTGGCAAAGTTACAACATTTGAAAATGAGGTCTTATAATGGGAAGTATTAAATAACCATAACTCATTAACCAGCTCTATCTACTTAAGCTCAAAAATATAGCTGTAAAGGCAGAAAAACTCTCCTCAAATACAGGACCAGATTTCAGTGTGATTCTACTTTTTTTATCAGAGGTTACACTGGGGTAATGAAGTCCTATGAAGGTCAAGTGATCTGCCCAAGGTCAAGGACTGGTAGTCAGTGATCAAGTCGCTATCACAGCCCATGGAAATTCCTGGCTTCGAGAGAAGTACAAGGTAAGTGACACTAAGGTACATCTTCTCTCAGTTTCCATTATGTTTTTAATCTCTCTTCAGTACAGTAATGAATGATAATGAGTTGCAATCTTTTCTCTGGGTTGTTCTTGCCACTGCATCGGTGACACTTATTGTTACAATAATGATATAAGTGGAGAAAAAAATTGTGCTAAGTGATATTATGAATAAGTAAGCCTAAGTAACTTACAAAAAAGAACAACAGTTTCAGTAACTTGTAAAAAAGGGCAGTCTTACTCAATGTGTCCATATCATGCAGGTCACTCTCTCCTTCATTTGGAATTGAAAATACTGGGGAAAAAAATGGACATGATTCAGCAATGGGTACTTATGTGAGCAAGAGGAAGGATGGGCAAGGGCTGGTACATAATTGACCTGAAAATATTTTATTATGCAAAATAAGAAATTCAATACTCCCATTATGCATTTGCACTTTGGGACTACTGAGTATTAAACATTTCAGAATCACAGAGAACCAATTTTCAAAAATGTTCAGTGGTCATAATCCAGGTCAGATTTTTCAGAAGAGTTCAGCAATCAGCAAAACATCTTCAAATGAAAATAGACTTTCAACTGGCTCTGCACTGACTAGCTCCCACCAGACACCCTGTGTTTTGTGGAAGCTGTTGGGTGCTGCGTCCTTTGCCAAATGTTTCCTACCAAGTGCGCATTGTCTGAGTAGGAAGTAGGAAAGAGCCTTCAGCTACTCCTCTCTCTTTTCCTTCCCCTCCCTCCTTAGCCCCCATTTCTTTCTCCTCTGATACAACACCTGCATTTCCGACATATTTCAAACTCAAAATGAAGAACATCTCTGAGCTGGGGATGGAAAATGCCATGGCAGAAGAGTATGACATAGGGATAATTTTGGGAAGAGGTGGACTGATGTTTTCTGCAGTTGGCAATGCTGATTCCCCTTGGTGCTAGTCCTGGAGCAAGTCCCATCCGTGTGTGCTCATAACAGTATCAGCAAAATTGGCAGCTGGTGAAAATTCAATAGCAACAGAATCCTTTGTGTATTTTAGCATGAGAATATTCCATATGTTTGATGTTGTACCCTTAATCATCTTATGCAACATTCAAGATTTTGCTTTTCCTTGGTCCATTAAATACTATGTCTTGCTTTTTTGTGTTGCTAGCTGTAAATACATGTACATGTGTATGCACATTAATGTGTATGGCTTACTATAGTCAGTTTATATTATATTCAGTTATTCTTTCTCCCATCCTCAATTATGGTATCTTTTGTCATTATTCCTCTAATACCTTATTTTGGAAATTCAAGTATTGGTTTTCTTTCTATTTAAAATTACTTTCTGATTCTGAAAAAAAGACACAGACAGAAGTCCACTAGTAAGCATGACAAGTCCTGAAGGGGATGATGGTTATAAGTGGTTGGTTAGAAGACCTGGATTTAAATGAAAGAAGTAGCTGAGAATTCCAGTGTCGAGGAGCCTCCGTTCTCTTTGGATCCCCCACTGCTGTATGGTAAGGGACACCTGTTGCTTGTCCAGTCCTCCCTTATGTGCTGTGACTAAATCCCTCCTCTTCCTAAAACACCAAGTAATGAATTTATTATTTTTTTTGCAGCTCTAGCAAACATTTTGCCATGAATCAGGTACAGCTGTTGTATTGGTTCTTTATGTGAACTGCCATTTCTGCTAGATGGGAAGGAAAAAAAATATACTAAAATCATATTTTTTTGTATTTAGCTACTCTGGTTTCCCAGGTCTCATATGACATCAGTCAGAAAGTTTATTATGTGTTTAAAAGAATCATTTATAACAGTATTTTTCTGTTACACTTTGGGTTATGAAAAAGATTAAAAATGTTGTGAGATATTTAACCTCTAATTTGATAAAGTCTGGGTTACAAAGCAGGATATTTCAGTGGCCCACTGAGGTAAATAAAGTTAAAATTTCTAGTTTAAAGCATACTGAAAGCTTTGAAACACCTATGATCTCTCTTTATCCATCCGTGTGTTATAAAGCTTTAGTCATCAAGTGTTATTGCTATCTGGCTGTATGTAGTTATGAAATCCATTAAAAAAGCTCAGATGATGGTTTTGGTGGTTCCTGTCATGTTGGAGAGAGCCCCACCAATGAGGCCATGCTGGAGAATTGTGATCAGCATGAAGAAAACCATGGTGAGAGTGAAATTTCTGCTCTCCATAGTTGAAATACTCACATCTATACTGCTGTGTGATACCAATCTGTCATGCTGTGTATTTCAAACCTACTAGAAAGGGATCATGATAGCTACTTCTTTCATGAAGGACACTTGCTACTGTTACCGTAATAAGCAGCAATCATAGCTGACTAAATAATCCATTTACTAAACTTGTATTGGTTTTTGTGCATAATCTGCAAGCAGCTTTTGATTTTCTTGAAGATATTTGTTATTCTAAGCAGTGTAATGCTACCAAGAAATACTTCTGGTTCTACAGATCTGTTTTGAGCATTTGATGCATGAAATTGGACCTTTGCTGGTTAATTTATCAGCTACATCACACAATATTGTCTCTGTTTCTATTTGGAATGAGCATAATTCTTCAAATTGCATATCTGCTGGGAATAGAGTGTTTCTGAATTCACAATTTGTATTCTATGAGTATACTGTAGTATTCGCTTAACATTCATTTTCCATGAATGTTTCATGTACCTTGTACTGGCTAATAACATGAAGAGACTTTATGTTTCCCAAACTCTTCTTGCGGTGCATTAGGGGAACTTACAAAGCTGTTTTGACTACAGCCCACTAGCCTGTATGCAAACAGACAGAATTTTTTGGGTCTCCTCCAAATTCTTCTATCTTGAAAGCTCTTCTACTTCCACCTCAGTCCTCCATAGCACTGCTGTCAAAATCTGAATTTAAACCAGAATGTCTTCTGAAGGTTAATGCAAAAAGAACCCCCCTAAGCCCCAGAGTAGTGTTTTGTCTGAGTCCAGATTCTTTTCTATTTTGGGAGGCATTGGCCCAGCTAGGGTCAGCTATTAGGAGATTACATGTTCATTCTAGAGAAACATTATGAGAAAAATAAGCCATCAGTTTTTATGAGAAAACTACTTCTAGCCCCTTTCCAGACAGCTGGAGGACTCCTACTGCTTTTCTTCCAACACACTGGGCCTGTTCTCTTTGCTTCTACATGCAAATACTGGGAGCTATAAAATGAGCAAATTCGTCTGTCTGCATTTAAGGTCCATTTCCACATTTTTGTCTGTCTTCCCTCTTCCCCCTCGCAGAAGCTCTTCCTTTCCTGTGGTCACTCTGGTACATCTGGCTTGAGGAGGGCAGTTTCCCTCTCCGATTAACTTTAAGCAGCAACAGCTGCTGGATGTTGAGCTGGCAATGCTGGAAGTGGCCGCCCCTCGCCCTCCCTCCTTATCAGCCCTTGGTATCTGGCCAGTGCCTGAAGGTGCAGCACACCTGTGGGGAAAGGGCAGGCTGAACCACCACCCTATGCACACCCCTGGGACCCCAAGCTGTGGCTTTCAACTATATTCTGGGGGAAAGGGGTGGGATGTTCAGGACTACGAATTTTCAGAAACATGGCTTTGATGTGGTTGTCATCAGCCAACTGAGACAGCCCTTCTGGGAAAGTCATCAGAGCCTGCCAGTTTGGCAGATGCACAGAGTCACTGAGGTACCTGTGGAAGAACAGCGCGGGGAGCTGGATAATCATAATGCTCACAACGCTTCCACATTTTAATCATGATATACTTGCCTGTAAAGAGAATTTTAATAGTGCTGCACATTACTCATTTTTAGGGAAGTCTGGCTGCTGCAGAAATCCTAAATCACAGCATTTGCTTCCTGCTTGATGCTAATTTGGGCTGGTTCCAGCCAGCGGAGTTCCTTTTCCATTGTGTCATTTAATTATACATTTACCCATGCTTCTCAGATAGTAAGAGCCTTAATATACAGCCTCTTAATCTAATACTGATCTATTAAAAACTACACTCAGTATTTTAAAGTGTTAGACAACAGATGGAATTGACAGTTTTAATAGGTAGCAACTAACATCATCTCCCAATCTACACCTCTGTATTGGATTTCAAGCAACTGATATCACTGTGGACATGTGCAGATATGGGGCTTGCATTTAAAGTCAGAAATTCAATCAATAGCTTGTCTCTCAACAGAGTTTACTAGATTATATCAGTTAGAAGTGACCATCTGGCCTAATCTTGGGAGTTCTGAGATATCATGTAGATCTTTTTCACTAATGTCATTTTTATTTGGTTAACATTAATAAACTGTACCAAACATTGCAAATCTTGCACTGTGAAGCTGTAACTCAATTTTTGCCTTTTACATGAGACAAGTCAAACATCTGCTTCTCTAGAGGGAACGTGTGAGGGAGTAAGCAAGAAAAAGCTGCAGTTGCTCTGAAGATTTTACTGTCTTTCTGGGTTTTGTGAAATGATGGAAAGTGGCAGTCTTTTATTTTGTAAAAGAAAAGAGTGTTACTAAAAAAGGTATCCAACAACTAATGTGATTATTTGTGTGAATGCAAAATATGGAGAGAAATATGTACATAGCATTCTGGGGGTTAAAGTTTCAGAGTATTCTATGACCGCGATAAAAGAAGAATGTACATTACATATTCATCTACCAGATTTATGCTACAAATAAAGTCTAACTTTTAATCTGGTACAGTCAATATATATCACAAATCTATGATCAGCCATGTAACTCTGTCATAGCCAGAATGTATAAACTCTGAAAGGACTTTTTTAATTTCACAGTCAAGAACATTCTCTCTACTTGAGCTTTTTCAGTCTTTAAAATTTCATTTCAAATTTTGTTTTGTGTATGGCTGACAACAAGCTCTGTTAGAATGTTCTACTCACAAAATGGAAAATTAAAGTCACTGTCCCAGGTCTGACTATAACTTTGTACAAAGAAGTGGTACAACTGCGATTCAGGTATGCAAATTATTGTAATTAGATTTTGATATTGCAAAGTAAAAATAAGGAGTAATTTAGAAAATGATTGGAAGTGATTGGTTCTCCTAAAATTCTGGACATAACTCTTTCTGGATTTTACCAATTTCTGGTCAATTGAAATTTTTAAAAATTTAAGCAGCAAAGGAGTCCATCATGAAAGCACACAGTGGGGAGAGGGAGAAGCAAGACAGATGGTAATTCTAGACAGGAACAATGCAGGAAGAAACTGAAAAAAAAAAATAAAAATTTGGGATCCTCATTAAAGTAGTGCCTGTCATGGAGGTTCTGTTTCAGGGGGCAGGGACTGAACAAGAAATATATTCCCTTGACCTTGATACCCAGAGCTGTGAAAAGCTCATCATGCTATTTCGGGTCCACCCTATGTGCCCTCATTTCTCCGCCATAAAATGGTGAGACCAGTGGTTGCCTGCCTTTATTTTAAGGCATTAAGTTCTAGCACTGTGTGTTCTCAAGAGCCAAGCTGTGTTACAGCTGCCAAGCGTTTCACTTACAAAATGGAACTAGATAACTTTGACATTAAAAAAAAATAATAATAATCCTGCCTCCCACAAAATAAAATCTGGAATAGAGACAATCCCCTTATGGCCTCAAAATAATAAGAAAGGATTAAATTTTAGTGGTGTTATTTAAAAAATAACTAAATAAATGCAAACCTGGAAGGAAAACAGAACCTGGAAAAACTCTTGCAAAATCAGGAAATAGTATGCCTGACAACTTAAGTACTTTTTTTTGGAAGAAAGAAATTTTGGTAAAGACTGGACTTGAAATATCTTGGATTTTTTTTTTTTTTCAAATAGTATTTTATTTCTATAGTCTATTTTCCTGTTTTATGGTGAAAGATGAAATGGATTTCAGTTCCTAATTTATTTTTTTGTCAGCCCTCCCCCACAGAATTCTTATTGAAAGTATGTAAAAAAGATTGTTTCTTTCAAAATACATCACAGCCAATCCTACCATTTTTCAGCCAGATCCAGCAAGGGAATGGTATTTTGCATAGCAAAGAGAGTCTGCAAATATCTTCCCCCCCCCCCCCCTTTTTTTTTTCTTTTTCTTTTTTTTTGTGTGTGTGCGTGTATGTGTGTGTGCTACCTGTGAATACAGCAGAATCCTGAAATTGTTACTGGGGCCAGCTCTGCTCTTGCACAAAGATGAAAATTTTGCAATATTTGTTTACAAGAAAAAACTAAATGCCTTTGCCAGAAGAAACCCCCTGCATTTATCCATTGCTAGTATTTTATTGACTAGTAGCAGAACACAGCTAATGCATTCTTCCATGCTAGCAGGCTATGCACATACAGTACATTTTTAACTTTCTGTTTCTCACTGTAGTTAATAAATCAGAATGCAGATGAGAGATTCATAGTTAATTTTCAGTAGCTAGCACAGCATGTCTCAGCCTATAAAGTCCTGGAAGTCTTGGGCTGTGAATTCCTTGATACTGACAAGCCAAACAGCTTAGAAATTATAATTATAAGTTACAAGTGTCTTAAGGGTTGTTCTTCTGACATAAAACTAATTTCATGTTTTTATTCATAATGTGAAAGAGACGAGAGGATAGGGCCTTATTTAGATTGAGCTCCCAGAGATATCACAGGCTCTGTGTCCTGATTATAATGGGAAGAGATCACTTCATTCCTTGTAGCTAGTTGATTCTATATGTGCTTTTTTTTTTTTTTTTTTTTGACAATCAGGCTAATGAAAAGTGGGATGTCTTACACTTTTCATCCCAGCTTCTTTCATAGGCAGACATCTACTGGCACCTGTTGTTTTTTTCCCCTACTGGTAGGCTCTTTGCGAACTGATTCCAGTTTGAAACTTCCTTTTGCATGATGGGGTCCTGATATACATCAGTGAATGCACTCTCACTTCTACCATCTATTTTGGGCAGGCAATTCTCTGAGTAAAGAATTTTGGTGAGACCTGGGAAAGACCTAAGGAGTAAGCAACTTTGGAGGATGAAGACAGTCCTCATCACCTTTCCTTTCCCTGAAAAGAAATTAAATTCTGGAGGTGATGACTGACTACCCAGAACTCCACCCAGGGCTTCAAAGCCTGGGGTGTTGAGGGTGTGCTGGCACCCTGAAGCACACGAGAGTTCTGACACTGAAGCCAATACCAGACATATCTTGGTGCACCTGCTGGGATTGGCAGCAGCTAGGAGGTCCAGGGAGAACCACAGGACAAACACGGGGCCATAACTGATTTGATTCCATGAACCTGCAACTATGTACACATGAACACAGCAAGGAAGACGGAGGGAGTCAGCTCAAGGGGTCAAAGAAAATAGCGAGCGAGAGAGTGGGGTTTCATTTGCTGGCTGAGGTCTATAAAAGCCTTCCCTCCCTGTTTCAGAAATAGGATTTGACTCGTTTGCTGATGGGAATTAAAAGTCATTCTGCTGTGGTGGTTGAGTTGTGCTGGCCTCCAATGAGCTGCTGTAGTTTCATTGTCAATTTTGCACAGATATCTGAAGATTTGCATTACTTACAGAGTAAGAAATTCCCACATGGAAGTACAAAGTTGGCACCAGCAAATTCAGGCATTGAACATAATTTTAGCCTGGAAAGGTGAAGCTGCTGATATCCCACTTGGAAAGCTCTATAAAAGCTTTTATAACTGTTAGACACAGCCAGATCTTATTTCAGAGGCATTTGAAGGGGGAGATATCTTACCTAGTTTTAACCATCTAAAATTAGGGTGCTGAGACTAACCAAGTTGTCTAGGCTACCTTTATAGCCCACAGAATTTGAAAGACTCTTTCTGGGAGGTGATTTGTTTCTCCAGTCTTTGTTATCCACCTTTAAATGGGGGTGATTCACCTTTTGGTGGTTTCTTTTCTCTGGTTACAGGCTGAGTCCATACTACATGCTGGACACAAAGCTTCCAGATGTGTAAATAGATGTCACTACAATCTATGGCTGGGATATCTGCCTTTACTTGCAATTGTAATAGCTTAGTCTTCGTCTATGGCCTTGCTGCACTTATCCTCCAATGTATTATTTTGTAATGCCTGAGATGTGGCTTATTGCTTTCCAGTCAAAATATGGGCACAGAAACAGTATTAGTAATCCTGGAAGGCATCATCACCTTCATCAACAGCTGTGGTTTCAAATGTTGCATCTTCTCCTGCTTTTCTTTTTTCCTGTTTGCTAAATGTATGTGTTCTTGCCACTATATCCAAAAGAAAATGATTGTAAATGGATATAATTTTGTTGTGACGTGGTCTTTCTGTAGAAAAGGCATTAAATCTCATATTCTATGATCAGAGATTGGTAAATTAAGTGAAAGTTTTATGTTTTGATCAATTGGGGGGGGGGGTTGGAAGTGGTTTATTACTAAATGGCTTAAACAAATATCTGCTTTTTGAGTACAAGGAAGGAGACTAACACAAATGCCAACATGTTAGCAAAGGGCTGAGAAATAAAGGGTCACAGAAAATATTTTCTTTTCCTCCACTCCTCCTCATATGTAGTTTCACAGGGGTTACAATGCATGAACAGCAAAGAATAAGCTTAATGTACATATTACCTTTCTTCTTCTGTGGGAGATTAGTGGGAAATTTCATTTTTCATAGTTGTCACCTTTCTATAGCCCTAATGTGCCTGAAAATTGGCATCTTTTCTCTGTTTTTCCTGCAAATTTGAATAAGAATTAAAAGAATCTCATCTGAGTTTCTTCATTCATCCAGATTAATTAAAGGGGACCTCTGGCCATGGATTTTTATGACATAAGGTCTACATCCCAGAGAAACAGAGTATTGTACAAAATTATTTACAATATTTACTGCATGTGGTACTGAACCAAGGTATGGGACTGGATGCTATTTCCCATTTCTGTCAGTGGCTTCCTGTGCAGGTTTGAGGTATTTGTTTCACTACTTTGGCTGCAAGTGACTGTGGATTAGACCACATGCTTCCATCCCAAACTCATCTTGCACCTTGTTTTTGAATGCAGACATTTGTACAGGTCCGTGCTGGAGCTCAATACAAATCCAGTCAGTGGTCATAACAGAGAAAATGAAACTTGAGCTGCATCATCTCAGGTAATAGATGTGACACTGGGCGGCCTGAGCTCTGCTAGGCCTCATCCTGCACATGTCCTGGAGCTAGCAGAGGACAAGCACAGTGCTGGGCCATGGGCCAGAATGGATTTTGGTTTCAGTTGAACCAGAGCAGTGCAAACATGAAGTTTCACCTCCTGCTAGCATGTCTATATTCATCTATTTGGACAGGAATACTTTGGGGAGCAGGTGCCACTTCTTAGTATCCCTTTTTATAGTGCCAGATTCATAATATCAATAATTAATATTGATAATAATATTTTACTTTTTCACAGCATTCAGAACTGTCCATTATCTTTGGTTGTCTTTTTCTGTGTTGCCTTTCACTTTCTATATTGTTTTTCTGCCAGGGCTCTATTGTACTTGTGAATGTTGCTTGGATTAGATTGTGATGCACATCTTTCTGGGCTGAGGCAGATTGTGGATGATAAATATCAAAGAAAAACAACCTGCTGGAAAATGCGCTACAATCTTTGTGCTTGTAAAGAGAAGGCCCTAAAAGTTTTTGCAAAAGAAAGTATTTCAAGATATTCAGGAGGTAGGCTGGAGCAAGGGAGATGTAATTCAAGGGTAGGGTAGGTTTACAGGGTGAGAGTTGGTTAGTTCATTACATAGACCAAGGGAAGGGAAGGGAAGGGAAGGGAAGGGAAGGGAAGGGAAGGGAAGGGAAGGGAAGGGAAGGGAAGGGAATACATCTAAGCTCCCCTTACAAGCAAAAACCTGCAAAAGTAGAAATAATGTAATGATAGTTCCTGAGTCTGGGGACTTCAGTCTAAAATAATGAGGTTGGAAAAAAATGGGTGAAGGCTGAGAACACAGGTTACTGTAGTGGGTGTGGGGTGCGGTTGGGAAGGAACAGTTGCACCGAGGGAAATGAGAATAAAAAATCAGAGCAAAGGTCGGGAAGGAGCTGCAAGAAGATGAGAAAGAGAGGGAAACAGAGGACAGGAAGGGAGGGGCTTGACGAGAAACTGGTTCTGAAAAACTGATAATTAAGAAACTTACCAACTAGTTCAGACATCACACAAAATGCCTTTCTTCACCTTTGGGTGAATCACCCTCCCATTTCTCTAGCATGTCCTACAATAGATCCAGAGGTGTGCTTAGTCCTTAGATTATACCCAGCCCAACCTGACTATAACTAAAGTGGAGTTTAACATTTTCCACAATAATATGCCTTACAGCCAAATTTGATATATATGAAGGAAACAATATCACTGTCATCACTACTAATAAATGTTCAAAGTATAGGATTTTTGGTGGGGGTTAAGGAGAAATATTCACTGTATAGGATTAATTGCATGTCTCTCAAACACAGACTGCTGATATATTATGACTTTTTAAAAATATATGACAATAATGTATTGCATACTTTGCAGAAGAAAATTATGTCTTTACCTTGAAAATCTAGTTTCTTTGACATGCTGATGTAATCATTTTAGTGAAGGAAGAGGGCTGCAGAGAGGAAACCTGCAAATATTATAATGTTAGAAATGCTGAACAAAAGGCTGAGGATTTACTTTGCATGCAAATAAGTAATTCATCACAAATCCATAAACCAATTAGTAATGAACTAATGATATTGCTTAACAACTGTATTTTTGATTAACATATAAATAATTTAAGTGGGTATTTCTTTAGTCATGCCAGTTTCTGCTATTATTTACTAGCCTTGTCATGGCTTCTCTTAGATCACATGCCCCTTATAAAACATTTCTCAATCTATTGCAAGGACCAGTTTGTTTTAATGCACTCAGTTAACACCACTAGAGCTATTAACAAGCTTATTAGCATAATCCATTGTGATATATCATTGTTTAAAAGTTCAGCTTCACAACTGAATGGGACTGGGAAATGGCTTTGAAGATTTTATGATACAATAACTATCCATTTGATAAGCAATTAAAAAGATACTCTGAGACACTAAGAGTGAAGACAATGGCAACACAGGGAAAAGAGGAGGGGTTTGAGAGCAGAAGCTGCTGGCTGGTGTGGGAGCCATGCAAGTGAGTTGTGTTTTTTCTGCTCCCTAGTCACAAATTGCACACTGCTGCAGGGCTCTGAGGTGCCAGTAACAAGTTGGGTCTGACTTCATCTTTTTAAGCAAGAAAAAAAAAAAGTGGGTTAAGTCTCAATACCTGCTGCTAGCTCACTCATGATCAATTTCTTGACCTCACAAAAGAACATTTTAATACACAGCTGAACTTCTGATTTTATGCTGCCTTTTTACTTCTCTTAAATTTCAAATTTCTTTTCTTAGCTGTATGCATTATCCTTAGTGAACTTCTGTGGAGAGAAACAGAATAAAGGTTACTGGACACATTATCACATATTATTGTTCAGAACTCACTCTATATAATATAGTTGTATTGTGCTTTTAAAAATGAACCTGCAAAGAAAAGAGTAGCATCTTTATTGTGCAAAAAGTAGCTTTTCAAGAAGGTGTTGCTTTTTCTGATATGCATTAACTCTGATATGCTAATAATTCTTCTCAGCTCAGTCTTGATTCTCCAGAGACTATCTGACCAAAACGTCCATTGTCCATATAATAGAAAATATTCATGATATCGTGCACTCACATAGAATATCTCTACTGGCATACTTCAATATCTCATACACATCAGTTAATTCTTCCTCGTGATGAGGAATGGAATGGAAGGATGATTTCTGAAGGAAGTGTGATCTAGTGGTTTCCACTGAAAATGGAAATTTTGCTTCTAATCTTACTCTCATTACCAGGTTGTGTGGTCATGGTCAAAACTCACCACTTGTCTAAGACTCAGTTTCGCTGCTTTAAAAACTGGTATAAAAATCAGTTTTTCAGAATCATTTGACATTTTTGCATGAAGAACGTTTACAATTTAAATGAAAGGTATTGCATTGAATGTGCTGTCTAAGGCACAATAAGTTTAAATAAGTTATCTTAATCTCAAATCACAGTTGCATCAAGAGGGGAGCTTTATAATTTTAACTGTTTCAAATTTCATACTTTGTTGAATAGTGTTAAGACTTGTATGGCAAGTGAAAATATACCCACATGAGCCATTTCGTGACATAGAGTTCTCCCTACAGACAGATTTTCTGGAGGTAGACACATGAAAAGGAGCCCAGCATCTTTGGGAAAACAAGTTAGAGTGATGCTCCAGCTCATCACAGAGGCATGTGCATATGTCACTATCAGGACAAATCACAGTAACTATCTCATAATAAGGAGGATTGGAATATTTATTGGCATTTACTTCGCACTTGCCTTTCTAGGAGACACTTTTAAAGCTACTTCTACTATTGAAAACCTTCATTTAAGTGAGTGAAAAAGTAGACCAGAATTTACCATTTTTTGGGGGGTAAAAAATATGTCTATAGTTCTGTTGTCTGAGGAACAAGCTCTGTAACAAAGTATTCTTGCTTCTTGCTGTTCATCTGTGGTCATTGAGTATATTTTCTCCTGAAGACAAAATTAATCATGGTGGATGGAATGGTGTTTAGCATTTGCCGTATATGAAGAAAACAGAAGAGAAAAATATCCAACTAGTAATATAATGTATTAGATTCTAGTAAGCTAAGCAGTTAACCCCCAAGCTGTACTACTTTGGAGCACTAAACCTTATATATAACAGTAATGTAGAAATCATACTGTACTAGGTATAGGTGCGGGATAGTATATTTTAAGAAATTTTTCATCTGAGCAGGAATCATGGACCAAGGTCAGCACAGCCATTCTGATCAGTGGATAAATCCATTTGGGGTTTCCCAGGCATCAGGAGAAATGTGGGGTAGCTTTGACCTGGTAGGGTGGCTCCATGTCCCTGCCTCTCCAAGTGGGGGTGGTCAGGGATGCTGAAGGAAAGGGGAATTAGCTGAATCTTCTCCATGCTCTGGTTCTTGACAGCTTCTGGGATTGCTGCTTAAAGTGTCTCAGAGGTTGATGAGGAAGAGTTGGCCTGACACTGCCCCACTTGCACTGCTTGCTGCACAAATTCTACACCACCTGGGAATTAGGAAACCACAGTGGTGGAGTAAAGCCACCTTTGTCTCGCCATCTGAAGGCCTGCATCCTCTGAGGCTCAGTGGAGCCTGAGGATTCAGGCTTATATATCTATTTCTTTGCCAAGAGATTGGGTGATGTATAGGGTGTCACCATTTTAAAGTGGGTTCAAACTCAAAGCTGTGGGTTTCATTTGAGTGCAGTGTGAAGCATCATATACCTCTGGCTAAGGAACTGCAACTCATTTAATAGATAAATTGAGATGACAAAAATGGCACAATTTAAATATTAGTGATCAACAGGAACAGGGGGAGAGAGAGAGAGAAGTAACCCAGCTTCTTTTATTACAGCCATCTTAGCACTTCAACAACAGGTAGCACTATTACATATTCCCTTTCCACTTTAAAGCTCTTGTAATTTCCTTCCTCGTGTCGGGGCGATTTTATTCATTGTTTCCTTGCAGCAGTGATTGATGTTCTGAGCTGCTAATCTCTCTGAGTGATAACTATTTTCATGTAAGTCCATGAGTCTATGACACAGGCTGCTCGGCCAGGGCTACTGCTGACTACTTATTTTGTGCCTCATTTACATTTCAATCTTGGCCTCATGAATGTAAAACCTAGGCTGCAAATTAATAACAGGAAGAATATTAGACTGCTCAAGAGTGGGGGAACAATGCAAATCCACCAGAGCACAAGGCTTTACCATTGTGTTCCAGGAGGGACTCATTTATTGGCCGGCGGTGAATGACATTACAGAGAATGGCATATCCAGAGTGACACAAATTTATTTCTGTCCCCAGCGCTCCAGTATATTTTCATAGAATCAGGGGGTATTTGTCTAGGGACAATTTAGTTTCCATGAAAAATTTAAATGGTTTCTGTGGAGATAGTGGAGTGAAATTTAATTTGTTTCTCATTTACTACAGCAGGTATGAAAAGGAGAAAAATTGGATGTCTGATGGGCTGAAATTGGTGCTGTCCCTCCCCACTATCCCCAAAAGGCCTGTGGGCCTATATCATAGAGATTGAGCAAGACTACCTCATCCCTCCCCTTAGAGAATGGTAACCTTAAACCAACTTACAGAAAACCTTTGGGGAGGCTGCCAATCACCCCTGAAAACAACATTTCCATCGATCCCCTGTCTGTGTGATTTATGGCTTCATTTTACGGTAATTGAGAATTAGTGAGAAGATTAGCAAGGCTCAACACTTCACCTTGATATGCACACTAAGCACCGTAATTTGTCACTAAGGGATGTCGGACACTTTTTTAGTTACACGGGGTTCCCATCTAATTGAATTTGGGGATAACATGGAAATTAATTTGACACAGGAAAATTTTGAATACAGCCGTTTCCTCTATTGTAATGCACAATACCAGGCTGCATTCAGGGGCAGCTATATTGATCCTGATCACTTTCAATTGTGGCCAGCTGAAGGATGGAATACACTAAATCTTATTTAAGCTCATATGAAAGCAGTTCATCTGCAGCAATCTGTGGCAGATAAAGAATATTACCTTTCATTTTGTCTGACTGCATCAAGATGAAGTTTTGAAAATTTACTTCTTGCAGCAAATATACCAAATGTCTAAAGTCAACAGTTACAATTCAATTACAGATCAGCTCTTGTGGGCTGTTTACAGGGTAATTTGCTACTTAGGCAGCAAATGAAAATACTAACTATACTCTCCATGCATAGAGAAGTTACAGCACATGGAGAAGCCCCAAGGAAAGACAAAGAAAAAAGATTCCAAAGTTCTCAGTGATTTCAAGCACTGCCCATTGGATTAGTCTCATTATAGCTTGAGTGGTTTCATACACAGTCATTTTTTGTTTGTTGCCAAGCCATCTTGTGGGAAGTTTATTTTATCTTGGTTGCTTAGCATCACAATCACAAAGATGGGACACTCTGTACAGATCTTTTCATATCCAAGAGACACTCTACCACAGGATTTACATTTACATTTCTATCTTATTCCAGCTTTATTCCTTATAAACCCCATTTACACTGTACTTTACCTGTCAAATAAGAACTTTGGTTTCAGCAAACTGCTTAGAGAGATTGTTTCCTGAGACAGGTGCTCCCTGCTGTGACCAGGGGAAACAGATCTTGGCACTGTGTGCCAGAGGGTGCGTGGCTGGGATATTTATGGACATCCTTTACTAGACCATCTGGCTTGCTTTGTTCATATCTGTTTTAGTGGTAATTGGCCTGAGATGAGCTGTAATCAAGATATATTATTCATTACCTATTATTATTACATGATGGATTTTAGTCTAATCGTCATTGCATTACTGTTTGGAAAGACTTTACGAAGGTTTAATAGTAATAGTTTAAGTTGTTATGTTTGCATCCCTGTTTAGTAGACACAAATACATATCAGTTCCACTGAACAGTAAGGACATTACCCGGTGCACAGGCATGAGGAGGTAGTAAGGTAGTACTTAATGGTCAGGAAAGACAGAGATGTGGTCAAGATGCAACCATGCAACTTGGAAGAGACACTATGCTGAAAGCTGTCTTCATCCGAATTCCCTATTCCCCGGGATTACTGATGGCAAATGACAATTGTTGTCAGCACTTTTACATCCCAGAGTACTTCAGCCTCCTATAGGCATATTATTTGGTCTCAGGAGTTTACCTGTGAATTTTCTTCCACAGGAGATGATTTGTGGCAATACTGCAAGAGGTCAAACTGTTAGAAATGACATGGCAGCATTTATTCATTTTATTGCTAGAAAAGTTTTCTTCAAACTAGTAATCTGATGACTTATTAACAATGTGCATACTGCCTATGCAATTCTTTTATCACATTTTCATGGTTTGTTTTCACTAATGTGATACAAAAGGGTGCTAACATGACAGGAATGTCACTAATATAATAAGCTTAAAGGAATTTAGGTCATGTTAGCCAGGGTTTTCTTTCATATTAGAATGCCTTCTGGACCATATTAGAGAAATAGAACTCTCCAATACAATGAGAAACATATTAACATAATAAAAAACTTACTAATACAATAAGATATCCATATTTGATTTATAGGCCAAGTTATGGCATATAGGAAAAACGAATAAATTTTTCTTCCTTTCTGAATGACAAGCAATAAGTTCTGGTGTCATAGTTTTCTGTGCTTTTTATTTTTAAATAAAAATAAAAATAAAAAGAAAAGAAAAAGAAAAGAAAAAGAAAAAGAAAAAGAAAAAGAAAAAGAAAAAGAAAAAGAAAA